>NW_027617308.1:55000-127204 GCF_964187855.1 Myxine glutinosa | reverse complement strand
TTTTTCAACACTAACACAAGTGCGAAAAGTGGTTTTTCAACACTAACACAAGTGCGAAAAGTGGTTTTTCAACACTAACACAAGTGCATAAAGTGGTTTTTCCACACTAATACAAGTGCAAAAGTGGTTTCCTGCACCAACACGAGTGCGAAAAGTGGTTTTGCAACACTAACACAAGTGCGAAAAGTGGTTTTTTCAACACTAACACAAGTGCGAAAAGTGTTTTTTCCACACTAATACAAGTGCAAAGTGGTTTCCTGCACCAACACAAGTGCGAAAAGTGGTTTTTGAACACTATCACAAGTGCAAAAAGTGTTTTTTCCACACTAATACAAGTGCAAAAGTGGTTTCCTGCACCAACACAAGTGCGAAAAGTGGTTTTTCAACACTATCACAAGTGCGAAAAGTGGTTTTTCAACACTAACACAAGTGCGTAAAGTGGTTTTTCCACACTAATACAAGTGCAAAAGTGGTTTCCTGCACCAACACAAGTGTGAAAAGTGGTTTTTCAACACTAACACAAGTGCGAAAAGTGCTTTTTCAACACTATCACAAGTGCAAAAAGTGTTTTTTCCACACTAATACAAGTGCAAAAGTGGTTTCCTGCACCAACACAAGTGCGAAAAGTGGTTTTTCTACACTAACACAAGTGCGAAAAGTGGTTTTTCAACACTAACACAAGTGCGAAAAGTGGTTTTTCAACACTAACACAAGTGCGAAAAGTGGTTTTTCCACATTAATACAAGTGCAAAAGTGGTTTCCTGCACCAACACAAGTGCGAAAGGTGGTTTTTCAACACTAACACAAGTGCCAAAAGTGGTTTTTCAACACTATCACAAGTGCAAAAAGTGTTTTTTCCACACTAATACAAGTGCAAAAGTGGTTCCTGCACCAACACAAGTGCGAAAAGTGGTTTTTCAACACTAACACAAGTGCGAAAAGTGGTTTTTCAACACTATCACAAGTGCAAAAAGTGTTTTTTCCACACTAATACAAGTGCAAAAGTGGTTTCCTGCACCAACACAAGTGCGAAAAGTGGTTTTTCAACACTAACACAAGTGCGAAAAGTGGTTTTTCAACAATATCACAAGTGCAAAAAGTGTTTTTTCCACACTAATACAAGTGCAAAAGTGGTTTCCTGCACCAACACAAGTGCGAAAAGTGGTTTTTCAACACTAACACAAGTGCGAAAAGTGGTTTTTCAACACTAACACAAGTGCGAAAAGTGTTTTTTCCACACTAATACAAGTGCAAAAGTGGTTTCCTGCACCAACACAAGTGCGAAAAGTGGTTTTTCAACACTAACACAAGTGCGAAAAGTGGTTTTTCAACACTAACACAAGTGCGAAAAGTGGTTTTTCAACACTAACACAAGTGCGAAAAGTGGTTTTCAACACTAACACAAGTGCGAAAAGTGGTTTTTCCACACTAATACAAGTGCAAAAGTGGTTTCCTGCACCAACACAAGTGCGAAAAGTGGTTTTTCAACACTAACACAAGTGCGAAAAGTGGTTTTTGAACACTATCACAAGTGCAAAAAGTGTTTTTTCCACACTAATACAAGTGCAAAAGTGGTTTCCTGCACCAACACAAGTGCGAAAAGTGGTTTTTCAACACTATCACAAGTGCGAAAAGTGGTTTTTCAACACTAACACAAGTGCGTAAAGTGGTTTTTCCACACTAATACAAGTGCAAAAGTGGTTTCCTGCACCAACACAAGTGCGAAAAGTGGTTTTGCAACACTAACACAAGTGCGAAAAGTGGTTTTTCAACACTAACACAAGTGCGAAAAGTGTTTTTTCCACACTAATACAAGTGCAAAAGTGGTTTCCTGCACCAACACAAGTGCGAAAAGTGGTTTTTGAACACTATCACAAGTGCAAAAAGTGTTTTTTTCCACACTAATACAAGTGCAAAAGTGGTTTCCTGCACCAACACAAGTGCGAAAAGTGGTTTTTCAACACTATCACAAGTGCGAAAAGTGGTTTTTCAACACTAACACAAGTGCGTAAAGTGGTTTTTCCACACTAATACAAGTGCAAAAGTGGTTTCCTGCACCAACACAAGTGTGAAAAGTGGTTTTTCAACACTAACACAAGTGCGAAAAGTGCTTTTTCAACACTATCACAAGTGCAAAAAGTGTTTTTTCCACACTAATACAAGTGCAAAAGTGGTTTCCTGCACCAACACAAGTGCGAAAAGTGGTTTTTCTACACTAACACAAGTGCGAAAAGTGGTTTTTCAACACTAACACAAGTGCGAAAAGTGGTTTTTCAACACTAACACAAGTGCGAAAAGTGGTTTTTCCACATTAATACAAGTGCAAAAGTGGTTTCCTGCACCAACACAAGTGCGAAAAGTGGTTTTTCAACACTAACACAAGTGCCAAAAGTGGTTTTTCAACACTATCACAAGTGCAAAAAGTGTTTTTTCCACACTAATACAAGTGCAAAAGTGGTTCCTGCACCAACACATGTGCGAAAAGTGGTTTTTCAACACTAACACAAGTGCGAAAAGTGGTTTTTCAACACTAACACAAGTGCGAAAAGTGGTTTTTCCACATTAATACAAGTGCAAAAGTGGTTTCCTGCACCAACACAAGTGCGAAAAGTGGTTTTTCAACACTAACACAAGTGCGAAAAGTGGTTTTTCAACACTAACACAAGTGCGAAAAGTGGTTTTTCCACACTAATACAAGTGCAAAAGTTGTTTCCTGCACCAACACAAGTGCGAAAAGTGGTTTTTCAACACTAACACAAGTGCGAAAAGTGGTTTTTCATCACTATCACAAGTGCAAAAAGTGTTTTTTCCACACTAATACAAGTGCAAAAGTGGTTTCCTGCACTAACACAAGTGCGAAAAGTGGTTTTTCAACACTAACACAAGTGCGAAAAGTGGTTTTTCCACACTAATACAAGTGCAAAAGTGGTTTCCTGCACCAACACAAGTGCGAAAAGTGGTTTTTCAACACTAACACAAGTGCGAAAAGTGGTTTTTCAACACTAACACAAGTGCGAAAAGTGGTTTTTCCACACTAATACAAGTGCAAAAGTGGTTTCCTGCACCAACACAAGTGCGAAAAGTGTTTTTCAACACTAACACAAGTGCAAAAAGTGGTTTTTGAACACTATCACAAGTGCAAAAAGTGTTTTTTCCACACTAATACAAGTGCAAAAGTGGTTTCCTGCACCAACACAAGTGCGAAAAGTGGTTTTCAACACTATCACAAGTGCGAAAAGTGGTTTTTCAACACTAACACAAGTGCGTAAGTGGTTTTTCCACACTAATACAAGTGCAAAAGTGGTTTCCTGCACCAACACAAGTGCGAAAAGTGGTTTTGCAACACTAACACAAGTGCGAAAAGTGGTTTTTCAACACTAACACAAGTGCGAAAAGTGTTTTTTCCACACTAATACAAGTGCAAAAGTGGTTTCCTGCACCAACACAAGTGCGAAAAGTGGTTTTTGAACACTATCACAAGTGCAAAAAGTGGTTTTTGAACACTATCACAAGTGCAAAAAGTGTTTTTTCCACACTAATACAAGTGCAAAAGTGGTTTCCTGCACCAACACAAGTGCGAAAAGTGGTTTTTCAACACTAACACAAGTGCGAAAAGTGGTTTTTCAACACTATCACAAGTGCAAAAAGTGTTTTTTCCACACTAATACAAGTGCAAAAGTGGTTTCCTGCACCAACACAAGTGTGAAAAGTGGTTTTTCAACACTAACACAAGTGCGAAAAGTGGTTTTTCAACAATATCACAAGTGCAAAAAGTGTTTTTTCCACACTAATACAAGTGCAAAAGTGGTTTCCTGCACCAACACGAGTGCGAAAAGTGGTTTTTCAACACTAACACAAGTGCGAAAAGTGGTTTTTCAACACTAACACAAGTGCGAAAAGTGTTTTTCCACACTAATACAAGTGCAAAAGTGGTTTCCTGCACCAACACAAGTGCGAAAAGTGGTTTTTCAACACTAACACAAGTGCGAAAAGTGGTTTTTCAACACTAACACAAGTGCGAAAGTGGTTTTTCAACACTAACACAAGTGCGAAAAGTGGTTTTTCAACACTAACACAAGTGCGAAAAGTGGTTTTTCCACACTAATACAAGTGCAAAAGTGGTTTCCTGCACCAACACAAGTGCGAAAAGTGGTTTTTCAACACTAACACAAGTGCGAAAAGTGGTTTTGAACACTATCACAAGTGCAAAAAGTGTTTTTTCCACACTAATACAAGTGCAAAAGTGGTTTCCTGCACCAACACAAGTGCGAAAAGTGGTTTTTCAACACTATCACAAGTGCGAAAAGTGGTTTTTCAACACTAACACAAGTGCGTAAAGTGGTTTTTCCACACTAATACAAGTGCAAAAGTGGTTTCCTGCACCAACACAAGTGCGAAAAGTGGTTTTGCAACACTAACACAAGTGCGAAAAGTGGTTTTTCAACACTAACACAAGTGCGAAAAGTGTTTTTTCCACACTAATACAAGTGCAAAAGTGGTTTCCTGCACCAACACAAGTGCGAAAAGTGGTTTTTGAACAGCTATCACAAGTGCAAAAAGTGTTTTTTCCACACTAATACAAGTGCAAAAGTGGTTTCCTGCACCAACACAAGTGCGAAAAGTGGTTTTTCAACACTATCACAAGTGCGAAAAGTGGTTTTTCAACACTAACACAAGTGCGTAAAGTGGTTTTTCCACACTAATACAAGTGCAAAAGTGGTTTCCTGCACCAACACAAGTGCGAAAAGTGGTTTTTCAACACTAACACAAGTGCGAAAAGTGGTTTTTCAACACTAACACAAGTGCGAAAAGTGGTTTTTCAACACTAACACAAGTGCGAAAAGTGGTTTTTCCACACTAATACAAGTGCAAAAGTGGTATCCTGCACCAACACAAGTGCGAAAAGTGGTTTTTCAACACTAACACAAGTGCGAAAAGTGGTTTTTGAACACTATCACAAGTGCAAAAAGTGTTTTTTCCACACTAATACAAGTGCAAAAGTGGTTTCCTGCACCAACACAAGTGCGAAAAGTGGTTTTTCAACACTAACACAAGTGCGAAAAGTGGTTTTTCAACACTATCACAAGTGCAAAAAGTGTTTTTTCCACACTAATACAAGTGCAAAAGTGGTTTCCTGCACCAACACAAGTGCGAAAAGTGGTTTTTCAACACTAACACAAGTGCGAAAAGTGGTTTTCAACAATATCACAAGTGCAAAAAGTGTTTTTTCCACACTAATACAAGTGCAAAAGTGGTTTCCTGCACCAACACAAGTGCGAAAAGTGGTTTTTCAACACTAACACAAGTGCGAAAAGTGGTTTTTCAACACTAACACAAGTGCGAAAAGTGTTTTTTCCACACTAATACAAGTGCAAAAGTGGTTTCCTGCACCAACACAAGTGCGAAAAGTGGTTTTCAACACTAACACAAGTGCGAAAAGTGGTTTTTCAACACTAACACAAGTGCGAAAAGTGGTTTTCCAACACTAACACAAGTGCGAAAAGTGGTTTTTCAACACTAACACAAGTGCATAAAGTGGTTTTTCCACACTAATACAAGTGCAAAAGTGGTTTCCTGCACCAACACGAGTGCGAAAAGTGGTTTTGCAACACTAACACAAGTGCGAAAAGTGGTTTTTCAACACTAACACAAGTGCGAAAAGTGTTTTTTCCACACTAATACAAGTGCAAAAGTGGTTTCCTGCACCAACACAAGTGCGAAAAGTGGTTTTTGAACACTATCACAAGTGCAAAAAGTGTTTTTTCCACACTAATACAAGTGCAAAAGTGGTTTCCTGCACCAACACAAGTGCGAAAAGTGGTTTTTCAACACTATCACAAGTGCGAAAAGTGGTTTTTCAACACTAACACAAGTGCGTAAAGTGGTTTTTCCACACTAATACAAGTGCAAAAGTGGTTTCCTGCACCAACACAAGTGTGAAAAGTGGTTTTTCAACACTAACACAAGTGCGAAAAGTGCTTTTTCAACACTATCACAAGTGCAAAAAGTGTTTTTTCCACACTAATACAAGTGCAAAAGTGGTTTCCTGCACCAACACAAGTGCGAAAAGTGGTTTTTCTACACTAACACAAGTGCGAAAAGTGGTTTTTCAACACTAACACAAGTGCGAAAAGTGTTTTTCAACACTAACACAAGTGCGAAAAGTGGTTTTTCCACATTAATACAAGTGCAAAAGTGGTTTCCTGCACCAACACAAGTGCGAAAGGTGGTTTTTCAACACTAACACAAGTGCCAAAAGTGGTTTTTTCAACACTATCACAAGTGCAAAAAGTGTTTTTTCCACACTAATACAAGTGCAAAAGTGGTTCCTGCACCAACACAAGTGCGAAAAGTGGTTTTTCAACACTAACACAAGTGCGAAAAGTGGTTTTTCAACACTATCACAAGTGCAAAAAGTGTTTTTTCCACACTAATACAAGTGCAAAAGTGGTTTCCTGCACCAACACAAGTGCGAAAAGTGGTTTTTCAACACTAACACAAGTGCGAAAGTGGTTTTTCAACAATATCACAAGTGCAAAAAGTGTTTTTTCCACACTAATACAAGTGCAAAAGTGGTTTCCTGCACCAACACAAGTGCGAAAAGTGGTTTTTCAACACTAACACAAGTGCGAAAAGTGGTTTTTCAACACTAACACAAGTGCGAAAAGTGTTTTTTCCACACTAATACAAGTGCAAAAGTGGTTTCCTGCACCAACACAAGTGCGAAAAGTGGTTTTTCAACACTAACACAAGTGCGAAAAGTGGTTTTTCAACACTAACACAAGTGCGAAAAGTGGTTTTTCAACACTAACACAAGTGCGAAAAGTGGTTTTTCAACACTAACACAAGTGCGAAAAGTGGTTTTTCCACACTAATACAAGTGCAAAAGTGGTTTCCTGCACCAACACAAGTGCGAAAAGTGGTTTTTCAACACTAACACAAGTGCGAAAAGTGGTTTTTGAACACTATCACAAGTGCAAAAAGTGTTTTTTCCACACTAATACAAGTGCAAAAGTGGTTTCCTGCACCAACACAAGTGCGAAAAGTGGTTTTTCAACACTATCACAAGTGCGAAAAGTGGTTTTTCAACACTAACACAAGTGCGTAAAGTGGTTTTTCCACACTAATACAAGTGCAAAAGTGGTTTCCTGCACCAACACAAGTGCGAAAAGTGGTTTTGCAACACTAACACAAGTGCGAAAAGTGGTTTTTCAACACTAACACAAGTGCGAAAAGTGTTTTTTCCACACTAATACAAGTGCAAAAGTGGTTTCCTGCACCAACACAAGTGCGAAAAGTGGTTTTGAACACTATCACAAGTGCAAAAAGTGTTTTTTCCACACTAATACAAGTGCAAAAGTGGTTTCCTGCACCAACACAAGTGCGAAAAGTGGTTTTTCAACACTATCACAAGTGCGAAAAGTGGTTTTTCAACACTAACACAAGTGCGTAAAGTGGTTTTTCCACACTAATACAAGTGCAAAAGTGGTTTCCTGCACCAACACAAGTGTGAAAAGTGGTTTTTCAACACTAACACAAGTGCGAAAAGTGCTTTTTCAACACTATCACAAGTGCAAAAAGTGTTTTTTCCACACTAATACAAGTGCAAAAGTGGTTTCCTGCACCAACACAAGTGCGAAAAGTGGTTTTTCTACACTAACACAAGTGCGAAAAGTGGTTTTTCAACACTAACACAAGTGCGAAAAGTGGTTTTTCAACAC
This sequence comes from Myxine glutinosa, assembly GCF_964187855.1. Lineage (NCBI taxonomy): Eukaryota > Metazoa > Chordata > Myxini > Myxiniformes > Myxinidae > Myxine > Myxine glutinosa. Next base: position 119,483 of record NW_027617308.1, on the reverse strand, counting down.
TAACACAAGTGCGAAAAGTGGTTTTTCCACATTAATACAAGTGCAAAAGTGGTTTCCTGCACCAACACAAGTGCGAAAAGTGGTTTTTCAACACTAACACAAGTGCCAAAAGTGGTTTTTCAACACTATCACAAGTGCAAAAAGTGTTTTTTCCACACTAATACAAGTGCAAAAGTGGTTCCTGCACCAACACATGTGCGAAAAGTGGTTTTTCAACACTAACACAAGTGCGAAAAGTGGTTTTTCAACACTAACACAAGTGCGAAAAGTGGTTTTTCCACATTAATACAAGTGCAAAAGTGGTTTCCTGCACCAACACAAGTGCGAAAAGTGGTTTTTCAACACTAACACAAGTGCGAAAAGTGGTTTTTCACACTAACACAAGTGCGAAAAGTGGTTTTTCCACACTAATACAAGTGCAAAAGTTGTTTCCTGCACCAACACAAGTGCGAAAAGTGGTTTTTCAACACTAACACAAGTGCGAAAAGTGGTTTTTCATCACTATCACAAGTGCAAAAAGTGTTTTTTCCACACTAATACAAGTGCAAAAGTGGTTTCCTGCACTAACACAAGTGCGAAAAGTGGTTTTTCAACACTAACACAAGTGCGAAAAGTGGTTTTTCCACACTAATACAAGTGCAAAAGTGGTTTCCTGCACCAACACAAGTGCGAAAAGTGGTTTTTCAACACTAACACAAGTGCGAAAAGTGGTTTTTCAACACTAACACAAGTGCGAAAAGTGGTTTTTCAACACTAACACAAGTGCGAAAAGTGGTTTTTCCACACTAATACAAGTGCAAAAGTGGTATCCTGCACCAACACAAGTGCGAAAAGTGGTTTTTCAACACTAACACAAGTGCGAAAAGTGGTTTTTGAACACTATCACAAGTGCAAAAAGTGTTTTTTCCACACTAATACAAGTGCAAAAGTGGTTTCCTGCACCAACACAAGTGCGAAAAGTGGTTTTTCAACACTAACACAAGTGCGAAAAGTGGTTTTTCAACACTATCACAAGTGCAAAAAGTGTTTTTTCCACACTAATACAAGTGCAAAAGTGGTTTCCTGCACCAACACAAGTGCGAAAAGTGGTTTTTCAACACTAACACAAGTGCGAAAAGTGGTTTTTCAACAATATCACAAGTGCAAAAAGTGTTTTTTCCACACTAATACAAGTGCAAAAGTGGTTTCCTGCACCAACACAAGTGCGAAAAGTGGTTTTTCAACACTAACACAAGTGCGAAAAGTGGTTTTTCAACACTAACACAAGTGCGAAAAGTGTTTTTTCCACACTAATACAAGCGCAAAAGTGGTTTCCTGCACCAACACAAGTGCGAAAAGTGGTTTTTCAACACTAACACAAGTGCGAAAAGTGGTTTTTCAACACTAACACAAGTGCGAAAAGTGGTTTTTCAACACTAACACAAGTGCGAAAAGTGGTTTTTCAACACTAACACAAGTGCGAAAAGTGGTTTTTCAACACTAACACAAGTGCGAAAAGTGGTTTTTCCACACTAATACAAGTGCAAAAGTGGTTTCCTGCACCAACACAAGTGCGAAAAGTGGTTTTTCAACACTAACACAAGTGCAAAAAGTGGTTTTTGAACACTATCACAAGTGCAAAAAGTGTTTTTTCCACACTAATACAAGTGCAAAAGTGGTTTCCTGCACCAACACAAGTGCGAAAAGTGGTTTTTCAACACTATCACAAGTGCGAAAAGTGGTTTTTCAACACTAACACAAGTGCGTAAAGTGGTTTTTCCACACTAATACAAGTGCAAAAGTGGTTTCCTGCACCAACACAAGTGCGAAAAGTGGTTTTGCAACACTAACACAAGTGCGAAAAGTGGTTTTTCAACACTAACACAAGTGCGAAAAGTGTTTTTTCCACACTAATACAAGTGCAAAAGTGGTTTCCTGCACCAACACAAGTGCGAAAAGTGGTTTTTGAACACTATCACAAGTGCAAAAAGTGGTTTTTGAACACTATCACAAGTGCAAAAAGTGTTTTTTCCACACTAATACAAGTGCAAAAGTGGTTTCCTGCACCAACACAAGTGCGAAAAGTGGTTTTTCAACACTAACACAAGTGCGAAAAGTGGTTTTTCAACACTATCACAAGTGCAAAAAGTGTTTTTTCCACACTAATACAAGTGCAAAAGTGGTTTCCTGAACCAACACAAGTGCGAAAAGTGGTTTTTCAACACTAACACAAGTGCGAAAAGTGGTTTTTCAACAATATCACAAGTGCAAAAAGTGTTTTTTCCACACTAATACAAGTGCAAAAGTGGTTTCCTGCACCAACACAAGTGCGAAAAGTGGTTTTTCAACACTAACACAAGTGCGAAAAGTGGTTTTTCAACACTAACACAAGTGCGAAAAGTGTTTTTTCCACACTAATACAAGTGCAAAAGTGGTTTCCTGCACCAACACAAGTGCGAAAAGTGGTTTTTCAACACTAACACAAGTGCGAAAAGTGGTTTTTCAACACTAACACAAGTGCGAAAAGTGGTTTTTCAACACTAACACAAGTGCGAAAAGTGGTTTTTCAACACTAACACAAGTGCGAAAAGTGGTTTTTCCACACTAATACAAGTGCAAAAGTGGTTTCCTGCACCAACACAAGTGCGAAAAGTGGTTTTTCAACAATAACACAAGTGCGAAAAGTGGTTTTTGAACACTATCACAAGTGCAAAAAGTGTTTTTTCCACACTAATACAAGTGCAAAAGTGGTTTCCTGCACCAACACAAGTGCGAAAAGTGGTTTTTCAACACTATCACAAGTGCGAAAAGTGGTTTTTCAACACTAACACAAGTGCGTAAAGTGGTTTTTCCACACTAATACAAGTGCAAAAGTGGTTTCCTGCACCAACACAAGTGCGAAAAGTGGTTTTGCAACACTAACACAAGTGCGAAAAGTGGTTTTTCAACACTAACACAAGTGCGAAAAGTGTTTTTTCCACACTAATACAAGTGCAAAAGTGGTTTCCTGCACCAACACAAGTGCGAAAAGTGGTTTTTGAACACTATCACAAGTGCAAAAAGTGTTTTTTCCACACTAATACAAGTGCAAAAGTGGTTTCCTGCACCAACACAAGTGCGAAAAGTGGTTTTTCAACACTATCACAAGTGCGAAAAGTGGTTTTTCAACACTAACACAAGTGCGTAAAGTGGTTTTTCCACACTAATACAAGTGCAAAAGTGGTTTCCTGCACCAACACAAGTGCGAAAAGTGGTTTTTCAACACTAACACAAGTGCGAAAAGTGGTTTTTCAACACTAACACAAGTGCGAAAAGTGGTTTTTCAACACTAACACAAGTGCGAAAAGTGGTTTTTCCACACTAATACAAGTGCAAAAGTGGTATCCTGCACCAACACAAGTGCGAAAAGTGGTTTTTCAACACTAACACAAGTGCGAAAAGTGGTTTTTGAACACTATCACAAGTGCAAAAAGTGTTTTTTCCACACTAATACAAGTGCAAAAGTGGTTTCCTGCACCAACACAAGTGCGAAAAGTGGTTTTTCAACACTAACACAAGTGCGAAAAGTGGTTTTTCAACACTATCACAAGTGCAAAAAGTGTTTTTTCCACACTAATACAAGTGCAAAAGTGGTTTCCTGCACCAACACAAGTGCGAAAAGTGGTTTTTCAACACTAACACAAGTGCGAAAAGTGGTTTTTCAACAATATCACAAGTGCAAAAAGTGTTTTTTCCACACTAATACAAGTGCAAAAGTGGTTTCCTGCACCAACACAAGTGCGAAAAGTGGTTTTTCAACACTAACACAAGTGCGAAAAGTGGTTTTTCAACACTAACACAAGTGCGAAAAGTGTTTTTTCCACACTAATACAAGTGCAAAAGTGGTTTCCTGCACCAACCCAAGTGCGAAAAGTGGTTTTTCAACACTAACACAAGTGCGAAAAGTGGTTTTTCAACACTAACACAAGTGCGAAAAGTGGTTTTTCAACACTAACACAAGTGCGAAAAGTGGTTTTTCAACACTAACCCAAGTGCATAAAGTGGTTTTTCACACTAATACAAGTGCAAAAGTGGTTTCCTGCACCAACACAAGTGCGAAAAGTGGTTTTGCAACACTAACACAAGTGCGAAAAGTGGTTTTTCAACACTAACACAAGTGCGAAAAGTGTTTTTTCCACACTAATACAAGTGCAAAAGTGGTTTCCTGCACCAACACAAGTGCGAAAAGTGGTTTTTGAACACTATCACAAGTGCAAAAAGTGTTTTTTCCACACTAATACAAGTGCAAAAGTGGTTTCCTGCACCAACACAAGTGCGAAAAGTGGTTTTTCAACACTATCACAAGTGCGAAAGTGGTTTTTCAACACTAACACAAGTGCGTAAAGTGGTTTTTCCACACTAATACAAGTGCAAAAGTGGTTTCCTGCACCAACACAAGTGTGAAAAGTGGTTTTTCAACACTAACACAAGTGCGAAAAGTGCTTTTTCAACACTATCACAAGTGCAAAAAGTGTTTTTTCCACACTAATACAAGTGCAAAAGTGGTTTCCTGCACCAACACAAGTGCGAAAAGTGGTTTTTCTACACTAACACAAGTGCGAAAAGTGGTTTTTCAACACTAACACAAGTGCGAAAAGTGGTTTTTCAACACTAACACAAGTGCGAAAAGTGGTTTTTCCACATTAATACAAGTGCAAAAGTGGTTTCCTGCACCAACACAAGTGCGAAAAGTGGTTTTTCAACACTAACACAAGTGCCAAAAGTGGTTTTGCAACACTATCACAAGTGCAAAAAGTGTTTTTTCCACACTAATACAAGTGCAAAAGTGGTTCCTGCACCAACACATGTGCGAAAAGTGGTTTTTCAACACTAACACAAGTGCGAAAAGTGGTTTTTCAACACTAACACAAGTGCGAAAAGTGGTTTTTCCACATTAATACAAGTGCAGAAGTGGTTTCCTGCACCAACACAAGTGCGAAAAGTGGTTTTTCAACACTAACACAAGTGCGAAAAGTGGTTTTTCAACACTAACACAAGTGCGAAAAGTGGTTTTTCCACACTAATACAAGTGCAAAAGTTGTTTCCTGCACCAACACAAGTGCGAAAAGTGGTTTTTCAACACTAACACAAGTGCGAAAAGTGGTTTTGCATCACTATCACAAGTGCAAAAAAGTGTTTTTTCCACACTAATACAAGTGCAAAAGTGGTTTCCTGCACTAACACAAGTGCGAAAAGTGGTTTTTCAACACTAACACAAGTGCGAAAAGTGTTTTTCCACACTAATACAAGTGCAAAAGTGGTTTCCTGCACCAACACAAGTGCGAAAAGTGGTTTTTCAACACTAACACAAGTGCGAAAAGTGGTTTTTCAACACTAACACAAGTGCGAAAAGTGGTTTTTCCACACTAATACAAGTGCAAAAGTGGTATCCTGCACCAACACAAGTGCGAAAAGTGGTTTTTCAACACTAACACAAGTGCGAAAAGTGGTTTTTCAACATTATCACAAGTGCAAAAAGTGTTTTTTCCACACTAATACAAGTGCAAAAGTGTTTTCCTGCACCAACACAAGTGCGAAAAGTGGTTTTTCAACACTAACACAAGTGCGAAAAGTGGTTTTTCAACACTAACATAAGTGCGAAAAGTGGTTTTTCAACACTAACACAAGTGCGAAAAGTGTTTTTTCCACACTAATACAAGTGCAAAAGTGGTTTCCTGCACCAACACAAGTGCGAAAAGTGGTTTTTCAACACTAACACAAGTGCGAAAAGTGGTTTTTCAACACTAACACAAGTGCGAAAAGTGGTTTTTCAACACTAACTCAAGTGCGAAAAGTGGTTTTTCCACACTAATACAAGTGCAAAAGTGGTTTCCTGCACCAACACAAGTGCGAAAAGTGGTTTTTCAACACTAACACAAGTGCGAAAAGTGGTTTTTCAACACTATCACAAGTGCAAAAAGTGTTTTTTCCACACTATTACAAGTGCAAAAGTGGTTTCCTGCACCAACACAAGTGCGAAAAGTGGTTTTTCAACACTAACACAAGTGCGAAAAGTGGTTTGTCAACACTATCACAAGTGCAAAAGTGTTTTTTCCACACTAATACAAGTGCAAAAGTGGTTTCCTGCACCAACACAAGTGCGAAAAGTGGTTTTTCAACACTAACACAAGTGCGAAAAGTGGTTTTTCAACACTAACACAAGTGCGAAAAGTGGTTTTTCAACACTATCACAAGTGCAAAAAGTGTTTTTTCCACACTAATACACCACACTAATACAAGTGCAAAAGTGGTTTCCTGCACAAACACAAGTGCGAAAAGTGGTTTTTCAACACTAACACAAGTGCGAAAAGTGGTTTTTCAACACTAACACAAGTGCGAAAAGTGTTTTTTCCACACTAATACAAGTGCAAAAGTGGTTTCCTGCACCAACACATGTGCGAAAAGTGGTTTTTCAACACCAACACAAGTGCGAAATGTTGTTTTTCAACGCTAACACAAGTGCGAAAAGTTTTTTTTCCACACTAATACAAGTGCAAAAGTGGTTTCCTGCACCAACACAAGTGCGAAAAGTGGTTTTTCAACACTAACACAAGTGCGAAAAGTGGTTTTTCAACACTATCACAAGTGCAAAAAGTGTTTTTTCCACACTAATACAAGTGCAAAAGTGGTTTCCAGCACCAACACAAGTGCGAAATGTGGTTTTTCAACACTAACACAAGTGCGAAAAGTGGTTTTGCAACACTAACACAAGTGCGAAAAGTGGTTTTTCAACACTAACACAAGTGCGAAAAGTGTTTTTTCCACACGAATACAAGTGCAAAAGTTGTTTCCTGCACCAACACAAGTGCGAAAAGTGGTTTTTCAACACTAACACAAGTGCGAAAAGTGGTTTTTCAACACTAACACAAGTGCGAAAAGTGGTTTTTCAACACTAACACAAGTGCGAAAAGTGGTTTTTCAACACTAACACAAGTGCGAAAAGTGGTTTTTCAACACTAACACAAGTGCGAAAAGTGGTTTTTCCACACTAATACAAGTGCAAAAGTGGTATCCTGCACCAACACAAGTGCGAAAAGTGGTTTTTCAACACTAACACAAGTGCGAAAAGTGGTTTTTGAACACTATCACAAGTGCAAAAAGTGTTTTTTCCACACTAATACAAGTGCAAAAGTGGTTTTTCAACACTAACACAAGTGCGAAAAGTGGTTTTTCAACACTAACACAAGTGCGAAAAGTGGTTTTTCCACACTAATACAAGTGCAAAAGTGGTTTCCTGCACCAACACAAGTGCGAAAAGTGGTTTTTCAACACTAACACAAGTGCGAAAAGTGGTTTTTCAACACTATCACAAGTGCAAAAAGTGTTTTTTCCACACTAATACAAGTGCAAAAGTGGTTTCCTGTACCAACACAAGTGCGAAAAGTGGTTTTTCAACACTAACACAAGTGCGAAAAGTGGTTTTTCAACAATATCACAAGTGCAAAAAGTGTTTTTTCCACACTAATACAAGTGCAAAATTGTTTCCTGCACCAACACAAGTGCGAAAAGTGGTTTTTCAACACTAACACAAGTGCAAAAAGTGGTTTTTCAACACTAACACAAGTGCGAAAAGTGTTTTTTCCACACTAATACAAGTGCAAAAGTGGTTTCCTGCACCAACACAAGTGCGAAAAGTGGTTTTTCAACACTAACACAAGTGCGAAAAGTGGTTTTTCAACACTAACACAAGTGCGAAAAGTGGTTTTTCAACACTAACACAAGTGCGAAAAGTGGTTTTTCAACACTAACACAAGTGCGAAAAGTGGTTTTTCCACACTAATACAAGTGCAAAAGTGGTTTCCTGCACCAACACAAGTGCGAAAAGTGGTTTTTCAACACTAACACAAGTGCGAAAAGTGGTTTGTCAACACTATCACAAGTGCAAAAGTGTTTTTTCCACACTAATACAAGTGCAAAAGTGGTTTCCTGCACCAACACAAGTGCGAAAAGTGGTTTTTCAACACTAACACAAGTGCGAAAAGTGGTTTTTCAACACTAACACAAGTGCGAAAAGTGGTTTTTCAACACTATCACAAGTGCAAAAAGTGTTTTTTCCACACTAATACACCACACTAATACAAGTGCAAAAGTGGTTTCCTGCACAAACACAAGTGCGAAAAGTGGTTTTTCAACACTAACACAAGTGCGAAAAGTGGTTTTTCAACACTAACACAAGTGCGAAAAGTGTTTTTTCCACACTAATACAAGTGCAAAAGTGGTTTCCTGCACCAACACATGTGCGAAAAGTGGTTTTTCAACACCAACACAAGTGCGAAATGTTGTTTTTCAACGCTAACACAAGTGCGAAAAGTTTTTTTTCCACACTAATACAAGTGCAAAAGTGGTTTCCTGCACCAACACAAGTGCGAAAAGTGGTTTTTCAACACTAACACAAGTGCGAAAAGTGGTTTTTCAACACTATCACAAGTGCAAAAAGTGTTTTTTCCACACTAATACAAGTGCAAAAGTGGTTTCCAGCACCAACACAAGTGCGAAATGTGGTTTTTCAACACTAACACAAGTGCGAAAAGTGGTTTTGCAACACTAACACAAGTGCGAAAAGTGGTTTTTCAACACTAACACAAGTGCGAAAAGTGGTTTTTCAACACTATCACAAGTGCAAAAAGTGTTTTTTCCACACTAATACAAGTGCAAAAGTGGTTTCCTGCACCAACACAAGTGCGAAAAGTGGTTTTTCAACACTAACACAAGTGCGAAAAGTGGTTTTTCAACAATATCACAAGTGCAAAAAGTGTTTTTTCCACACTAATACAAGTGCAAAAGTGGTTTCCTGCACCAACACAAGTGCGAAAAGTGGTTTTTCAACACTAACACAAGTGCAAAAAGTGGTTTTTCAACACTAACACAAGTGCGAAAAGTGTTTTTTCCACACTAATACAAGTGCAAAAGTGGTTTCCTGCACCAACACAAGTGCGAAAAGTGGTTTTTCAACACTAACACAAGTGCGAAAAGTGGTTTTTCAACACTAACACAAGTGCGAAAAGTGGTTTTTCAACACTAACACAAGTGCGAAAAGTGGTTTTTCAACACTAACACAAGTGCGAAAAGTGGTTTTTCCACACTAATACAAGTGCAAAAGTGGTTTCCTGCACCAACACAAGTGCGAAAAGTGGTTTTTCAACACTAACACAAGTGCGAAAAGTGGTTTTTGAACACTATCACAAGTGCAAAAAGTGTTTTTTCCACACTAATACAAGTGCAAAAGTGGTTTCCTGCACCAACACAAGTGCGAAAAGTGGTTTTTCAACACTATCACAAGTGCGAAAAGTGGTTTTTCAACACTAACACAAGTGCGTAAAGTGGTTTTTCCACACTAATACAAGTACAAAAGTGGTTTCCTGCACCAACACAAGTGCGAAAAGTGGTTTTTCAACACTAACACAAGTGCGAAAAGTGCTTTTTCAACACTATCACAAGTGCAAAAAGTGTTTTTCCACACTAATACAAGTGCAAAAGTGGTTTCCTGCACCAACACAAGTGCGAAAAGTGGTTTTTCTACACTAACACAAGTGCGAAAAGTGGTTTTTCAACACTAACACAAGTGCGAAAAGTGGTATTTCAACACTAACACAAGTGCGAAAAGTGGTTTTTCCACATTAATACAAGTGCAAAAGTGGTTTCCTGCACCAACACAAGTGCGAAAAGTGGTTTTTCAACACTAACACAAGTGCCAAAAGTGGTTTTTCAACACTATCACAAGTGCAAAAAGTGTTTTTTCCACACTAATACAAGTGCAAAAGTGGTTCCTGCACCAACACATGTGCGAAAAGTGGTTTTTCAACACTAACACAAGTGCGAAAAGTGGTTTTTCAACACTAACACAAGTGCGAAAAGTGGTTTTTCCACATTAATACAAGTGCAAAAGTGGTTTCCTGCACCAACACAAGTGCGAAAAGTGGTTTTTCAACACTAACACAAGTGCGAAAAGTGGTTTTTCAACACTATCACAAGTGCAAAAAGTGTTTTTTCCAAACTAATACAAGTGCAAAAGTGGTTTCCTGCACCAACACAAGTGCGAAATGTGGTTTTTCAACACTAACACAAGTGCGAAAAGTGGTTTTTCAACACTAACACAAGTGCGAAAAGTGGTTTTTCCACACTAATACAAGTGCAAAAGTTGTTTCCTGCACCAACACAAGTGCGAAAAGTGGTTTTTCAACACTAACACAAGTGCGAAAAGTGGTTTTTCATCACTATCACAAGTGCAAAAAGTGTTTTTTCCACACTAATACAAGTGCAAAAGTGGTTTCCTGCACTAACACAAGTGCGAAAAGTGGTTTTTCAACACTAACACAAGTGCGAAAAGTGGTTTTTCCACACTAATACAAGTGCAAAAGTGGTTTCCTGCACCAACACAAGTGCGAAAAGTGGTTTTTCAACACTAACACAAGTGCGAAAAGTGGTTTTTCAACACTAACACAAGTGCGAAAAGTGGTTTTTCCACACTAATACAAGTGCAAAAGTGGTATCCTGCACCAACACAAGCGCGAAAAGTGGTTTTTCAACACTAACACAAGTGCGAAAAGTGGTTTTTCAACATTATCACAAGTGCAAAAAGTGTTTTTTCCACACTAATACAAGTGCAAAAGTGTTTTCCTGCACCAACACAAGTGCGAAAAGTGGTTTTTCAACACTAACACAAGTGCGAAAAGTGGTTTTTCAACACTAACACAAGTGCGAAAAGTGGTTTTTCAACACTAACACAAGTGCGAAAAGTGGTTTTTCAACACTAACACAAGTGCGAAAAGTGTTTTTTCCACACTAATACAAGTGCAAAAGTGGTTTCCTGCACCAACACAAGTGCGAAAAGTGGTTTTTCAACACTAACACAAGTGCGAAAAGTGGTTTTTCAACACTAACTCAAGTGCGAAAAGTGGTTTTTCCACACTAATACAAGTGCAAAAGTGGTTTCCTGCACCAACACAAGTGCGAAAAGTGGTTTTTCAACACTAACACAAGTGCGAAAAGTGGTTTTTCAACACTATCACAAGTGCAAATAGTGTTTTTTCCACACTATTACAAGTGCAAAAGTGGTTTCCTGCACCAACACAAGTGCGAAAAGTGGTTTTTCAACACTAACACAAGTGCGAAAAGTGGTTTGTCAACACTATCACAAGTGCAAAAGTGTTTTTTCCACACTAATACAAGTGCAAAAGTGGTTTCCTTCACCAACACAAGTGCGAAAAGTGGTTTTTCAACACTAACACAAGTGCGAAAAGTGGTTTTTCAACACTAACACAAGTGCGAAAAGTGGTTTTTCAACACTATCACAAGTGCAAAAAGTGTTTTTTCCACACTAATACACCACACTAATACAAGTGCAAAAGTGGTTTCCTGCACAAACACAAGTGCGAAAAGTGGTTTTTCAACACTAACACAAGTGCGAAAAGTGGTTTTTCAACACTAACACAAGTGCGAAAAGTGTTTTTTCCACACTAATACAAGTGCAAAAGTGGTTTCCTGCACCAACACATGTGCGAAAAGTGGTTTTTCAACACCAACACAAGTGCGAAATGTTGTTTTTCAACACTAACACAAGTGCGAAAAGTTTTTTTCCACACTAATACAAGTGCAAAAGTGGTTTCCTGCACCAACACAAGTGCGAAAAGTGGTTTTTCAACACTAACACAAGTGCGAAAAGTGGTTTTTCAACACTATCACAAGTGCAAAAAGTGTTTTTTCCACACTAATACAAGTGCAAAAGTGGTTTCCAGCACCAACACAAGTGCAAAATGTGGTTTTTCAACACTAACACAAGTGCGAAAAGTGGTTTTGCAACACTAACACAAGTGCGAAAAGTTGTTTTTCAACACTAACACAAGTGCGAAAAGTGTTTTTTCCACACGAATACAAGTGCAAAAGTTGTTTCCTGCACCAACACAAGTGCGAAAAGTGGTTTTTCAACACTAACACAAGTGCGAAAAGTGGTTTTTCAACACTAACACAAGTGCGAAAAGTGGTTTTTCAACACTAACACAAGTGCGAAAAGTGGTTTTTCAACACTAACACAAGTGCGAAAAGTGGTTTTTCAACACTAACACAAGTGCGAAAAGTGGTTTTTCCACACTAATACAAGTGCAAAAGTGGTATCCTGCACCAACACAAGTGCGAAAAGTGGTTTTTCAACACTAACACAAGTGCGAAAAGTGGTTTTTGAACACTATCACAAGTGCAAAAAGTGTTTTTTCCACACTAATACAAGTGCAAAAGTGGTTTCCTGCACCAACACAAGTGCGAAAAGTGGTTTTTCAACACTAACACAAGTGCGAAAAGTGGTTTTTCAACACTAACACAAGTGCGAAAAGTGGTTTTTCCACACTGATACAAGTGCAAAAGTGGTTTCCTGCACCAACACAAGTGCGAAAAGTGGTTTTTCAACACTAACACAAGTGCGAAAAGTGGTTTTTCAACACTATCACAAGTGCAAAAAGTGTTTTTTCCACACTAATACAAGTGCAAAAGTGGTTTCCTGCACAAACACAAGTGCGAAAAGTGGTTTTTCAACACTAACACAAGTGCGAAAAGTGGTTTTTCAACACTAACACAAGTGCGAAAAGTGGTTTTTCAACACTATCACAAGTGCAAAAAGTGTTTTTTCCACACTAATACAAGTGCAAAAGTGGTTTCCTGCACAAACACAAGTGCGAAAAGTGGTTTTTCAACACTAACACAAGTGCGAAAAGTGGTTTTTCAACACTAACTCAAGTGCGAAAAGTGGTTTTTCAACACTAACACAAGTGCGAAAAGTGGTTTTTCAACACTATCACAAGTGCAAAAAGTGTTTTTTCCACACTAATACAAGTGCAAAAGTGGTTTCCTGCACTAACACAAGTGCGAAAAGTGGTTTTTCAACACTAACACAAGTGCGAAAAGTGGTTTTTCCACACTAATACAAGTGCAAAAGTGGTTTCCTGCACCAACACAAGTGCGAAAAGTGGTTTTTCAACACTAACACAAGTGCGAAAAGTGGTTTTTCAACACTAACACAAGTGCGAAAAGTGGTTTTTCCACACTAATACAAGTGCAAAAGTGGTATCCTGCACCAACACAAGTGCGAAAAGTGGTTTTTCAACACTAACACAAGTGCGAAAAGTGGTTTTTCAACATTATCACAAGTGCAAAAAGTGTTTTTTCCACACTAATACAAGTGCAAAAGTGTTTTCCTGCACCAACACAAGTGCGAAAAGTGGTTTTTCAACACTAACACAAGTGCGAAAAGTGGTTTTTCAACACTAACACAAGTGCGAAAAGTGGTTTTTCAACACTAACACAAGTGCGAAAAGTGGTTTTTCAACACTAACACAAGTGCGAAAAGTGTTTTTTCCACACTAATACAAGTGCAAAAGTGGTTTCCTGCACCAACACAAGTGCGAAAAGTGGTTTTTCAACACTAACACATGTGCGAAAAGTGGTTTTTCAACACTAACTCAAGTGCGAAAAGTGGTTTTTCCACACTAATACAAGTGCAAAAGTGGTTTCCTGCACCAACACAAGTGCGAAAAGTGGTTTTTCAACACTAACACAAGTGCGAAAAGTGGTTTTTCAACACTATCACAAGTGCAAATAGTGTTTTTTCCACACTATTACAAGTGCAAAAGTGGTTTCCTGCACCAACACAAGTGCGAAAAGTGGTTTTTCAACACTAACACAAGTGCGAAAAGTGGTTTGTCAACACTATCACAAGTGCAAAAGTGTTTTTTCCACACTAATACAAGTGCAAAAGTGGTTTCCTGCACCAACACAAGTGCGAAAAGTGGTTTTTCAACACTAACACAAGTGCGAAAAGTGGTTTTTCAACACTAACACAAGTGCGAAAAGTGGTTTTTCAACACTATCACAAGTGCAAAAAGTGTTTTTTCCACACTAATACACCACACTAATACAAGTGCAAAAGTGGTTTCCTGCACAAACACAAGTGCGAAAAGTGGTTTTTCAACACTAACACAAGTGCGAAAAGTGGTTTTTCAACACTAACACAAGTGCGAAAAGTGTTTTTTCCACACTAATACAAGTGCAAAAGTGGTTTCCTGCACCAACACATGTGCGAAAAGTGGTTTTTCAACACCAACACAAGTGCGAAATGTTGTTTTTCAACGCTAACACAAGTGCGAAAAGTTTTTTTTCCACACTAATACAAGTGCAAAAGTGGTTTCCTGCACCAACACAAGTGCGAAAAGTGGTTTTTCAACACTAACACAAGTGCGAAAAGTGGTTTTTCAACACTATCACAAGTGCAAAAAGTGTTTTTTCCACACTAATACAAGTGCAAAAGTGGTTTCCAGCACCAACACAAGTGCGAAATGTGGTTTTTCAACACTAACACAAGTGCGAAAAGTGGTTTTGCAACACTAACACAAGTGCGAAAAGTGGTTTTTCAACACTAACACAAGTGCGAAAAGTGTTTTTTCCACACGAATACAAGTGCAAAAGTTGTTTCCTGCACCAACACAAGTGCGAAAAGTGGTTTTTCAACACTAACACAAGTGCGAAAAGTGGTTTTTCAACACTAACACAAGTGCGAAAAGTGGTTTTTCAACACTAACACAAGTGCGAAAAGTGGTTTTTCAACACTAACACAAGTGCGAAAAGTGGTTTTTCAACACTAACACAAGTGCGAAAAGTGGTTTTTCCACACTAATACAAGTGCAAAAGTGGTATCCTGCACCAACACAAGTGCGAAAAGTGGTTTTTCAACACTAACACAAGTGCGAAAAGTGGTTTTTGAACACTATCACAAGTGCAAAAAGTGTTTTTTCCACACTAATACAAGTGCAAAAGTGGTTTCCTGCACCAACACAAGTGCGAAAAGTGGTTTTTCAACACTAACACAAGTGCGAAAAGTGGTTTTTCAACACTATCACAAGTGCAAAAAGTGTTTTTTCCACACTAATACAAGTGCAAAAGTGGTTTCCTGCACCAACACAAGTGCGAAAAGTGGTTTTTCAACACTAACACAAGTGCGAAAAGTGGTTTTTCAACAATATCACAAGTGCAAAAAGTGTTTTTTCCACACTAATACAAGTGCAAAAGTGGTTTCCTGCACCAACACAAGTGCGAAAAGTGGTTTTTCAACACTAACACAAGTGCAAAAAGTGGTTTTTCAACACTAACACAAGTGCGAAAAGTGTTTTTTCCACACTAATACAAGTGCAAAAGTGGTTTCCTGCACCAACACAAGTGCGAAAAGTGGTTTTTCAACACTAACACAAGTGCGAAAAGTGGTTTTTCAACACTAACACAAGTGCGAAAAGTGGTTTTTCAACACTAACACAAGTGCGAAAAGTGGTTTTTCAACACTAACACAAGTGCGAAAAGTGGTTTTTCCACACTAATACAAGTGCAAAAGTGGTTTCCTGCACCAACACAAGTGCGAAAAGTGGTTTTTCAACACTAACACAAGTGCGAAAAGTGGTTTTTGAACACTATCACAAGTGCAAAAAGTGTTTTTTCCACACTAATACAAGTGCAAAAGTGGTTTCCTGCACCAACACAAGTGCGAAAAGTGGTTTTTCAACACTATCACAAGTGCGAAAAGTGGTTTTTCAACACTAACACAAGTGCGTAAAGTGGTTTTTCCACACTAATACAAGTACAAAAGTGGTTTCCTGCACCAACACAAGTGCGAAAAGTGGTTTTTCAACACTAACACAAGTGCGAAAAGTGCTTTTTCAACACTATCACAAGTGCAAAAAGTGTTTTTCCACACTAATACAAGTGCAAAAGTGGTTTCCTGCACCAACACAAGTGCGAAAAGTGGTTTTTCTACACTAACACAAGTGCGAAAAGTGGTTTTTCAACACTAACACAAGTGCGAAAAGTGGTATTTCAACACTAACACAAGTGCGAAAAGTGGTTTTTCCACATTAATACAAGTGCAAAAGTGGTTTCCTGCACCAACACAAGTGCGAAAAGTGGTTTTTCAACACTAACACAAGTGCCAAAAGTGGTTTTTCAACACTATCACAAGTGCAAAAAGTGTTTTTTCCACACTAATACAAGTGCAAAAGTGGTTCCTGCACCAACACATGTGCGAAAAGTGGTTTTTCAACACTAACACAAGTGCGAAAAGTGGTTTTTCAACACTAACACAAGTGCGAAAAGTGGTTTTTCCACATTAATACAAGTGCAAAAGTGGTTTCCTGCACCAACACAAGTGCGAAAAGTGGTTTTTCAACACTAACACAAGTGCGAAAAGTGGTTTTTCAACACTATCACAAGTGCAAAAAGTGTTTTTTCCACACTAATACAAGTGCAAAAGTGGTTTCCTGCACCAACACAAGTGCGAAATGTGGTTTTTCAACACTAACACAAGTGCGAAAAGTGGTTTTTCAACACTAACACAAGTGCGAAAAGTGGTTTTTCCACACTAATACAAGTGCAAAAGTTGTTTCCTGCACCAACACAAGTGCGAAAAGTGGTTTTTCAACACTAACACAAGTGCGAAAAGTGGTTTTTCATCACTATCACAAGTGCAAAAAGTGTTTTTTCCACACTAATACAAGTGCAAAAGTGGTTTCCTGCACTAACACAAGTGCGAAAAGTGGTTTTTCAACACTAACACAAGTGCGAAAAGTGGTTTTTCCACACTAATACAAGTGCAAAAGTGGTTTCCTGCACCAACACAAGTGCGAAAAGTGGTTTTTCAACACTAACACAAGTGCGAAAAGTGGTTTTTCAACACTAACACAAGTGCGAAAAGTGGTTTTTCCACACTAATACAAGTGCAAAAGTGGTATCCTGCACCAACACAAGTGCGAAAAGTGGTTTTTCAACACTAACACAAGTGCGAAAAGTGGTTTTTCAACATTATCACAAGTGCAAAAAGTGTTTTTTCCACACTAATACAAGTGCAAAAGTGTTTTCCTGCACCAACACAAGTGCGAAAAGTGGTTTTTCAACACTAACACAAGTGCGAAAAGTGGTTTTTCAACACTAACACAAGTGCGAAAAGTGGTTTTTCAACACTAACACAAGTGCGAAAAGTGGTTTTTCAACACTAACACAAGTGCGAAAAGTGTTTTTTCCACACTAATACAAGTGCAAAAGTGGTTTCCTGCACCAACACAAGTGCGAAAAGTGGTTTTTCAACACTAACACAAGTGCGAAAAGTGGTTTTTCAACACTAACTCAAGTGCGAAAAGTGGTTTTTCCACACTAATACAAGTGCAAAAGTGGTTTCCTGCACCAACACAAGTGCGAAAAGTGGTTTTTCAACACTAACACAAGTGCGAAAAGTGGTTTTTCAACACTATCACAAGTGCAAATAGTGTTTTTTCCACACTATTACAAGTGCAAAAGTGGTTTCCTGCACCAACACAAGTGCGAAAAGTGGTTTTTCAACACTAACACAAGTGCGAAAAGTGGTTTGTCAACACTATCACAAGTGCAAAAGTGTTTTTTCCACACTAATACAAGTGCAAAAGTGGTTTCCTTCACCAACACAAGTGCGAAAAGTGGTTTTTCAACACTAACACAAGTGCGAAAAGTGGTTTTTCAACACTAACACAAGTGCGAAAAGTGGTTTTTCAACACTATCACAAGTGCAAAAAGTGTTTTTTCCACACTAATACACCACACTAATACAAGTGCAAAAGTGGTTTCCTGCACAAACACAAGTGCGAAAAGTGGTTTTTCAACACTAACACAAGTGCGAAAAGTGGTTTTTCAACACTAACACAAGTGCGAAAAGTGTTTTTTCCACACTAATACAAGTGCAAAAGTGGTTTCCTGCACCAACACATGTGCGAAAAGTGGTTTTTCAACACCAACACAAGTGCGAAATGTTGTTTTTCAACACTAACACAAGTGCGAAAAGTTTTTTTCCACACTAATACAAGTGCAAAAGTGGTTTCCTGCACCAACACAAGTGCGAAAAGTGGTTTTTCAACACTAACACAAGTGCGAAAAGTGGTTTTTCAACACTATCACAAGTGCAAAAAGTGTTTTTTCCACACTAATACAAGTGCAAAAGTGGTTTCCAGCACCAACACAAGTGCAAAATGTGGTTTTTCAACACTAACACAAGTGCGAAAAGTGGTTTTGCAACACTAACACAAGTGCGAAAAGTTGTTTTTCAACACTAACACAAGTGCGAAAAGTGTTTTTTCCACACGAATACAAGTGCAAAAGTTGTTTCCTGCACCAACACAAGTGCGAAAAGTGGTTTTTCAACACTAACACAAGTGCGAAAAGTGGTTTTTCAACACTAACACAAGTGCGAAAAGTGGTTTTTCAACACTAACACAAGTGCGAAAAGTGGTTTTTCAACACTAACACAAGTGCGAAAAGTGGTTTTTCAACACTAACACAAGTGCGAAAAGTGGTTTTTCCACACTAATACAAGTGCAAAAGTGGTATCCTGCACCAACACAAGTGCGAAAAGTGGTTTTTCAACACTAACACAAGTGCGAAAAGTGGTTTTTGAACACTATCACAAGTGCAAAAAGTGTTTTTTCCACACTAATACAAGTGCAAAAGTGGTTTCCTGCACCAACACAAGTGCGAAAAGTGGTTTTTCAACACTAACACAAGTGCGAAAAGTGGTTTTTCAACACTAACACAAGTGCGAAAAGTGGTTTTTCCACACTGATACAAGTGCAAAAGTGGTTTCCTGCACCAACACAAGTGCGAAAAGTGGTTTTTCAACACTAACACAAGTGCGAAAAGTGGTTTTTCAACACTATCACAAGTGCAAAAAGTGTTTTTTCCACACTAATACAAGTGCAAAAGTGGTTTCCTGCACAAACACAAGTGCGAAAAGTGGTTTTTCAACACTAACACAAGTGCGAAAAGTGGTTTTTCAACACTAACACAAGTGCGAAAAGTGGTTTTTCAACACTATCACAAGTGCAAAAAGTGTTTTTTCCACACTAATACAAGTGCAAAAGTGGTTTCCTGCACAAACACAAGTGCGAAAAGTGGTTTTTCAACACTAACACAAGTGCGAAAAGTGGTTTTTCAACACTAACTCAAGTGCGAAAAGTGGTTTTTCAACACTAACACAAGTGCGAAAAGTGGTTTTTCAACACTATCACAAGTGCAAAAAGTGTTTTTTCCACACTAATACAAGTGCAAAAGTGGTTTCCTGCACTAACACAAGTGCGAAAAGTGGTTTTTCAACACTAACACAAGTGCGAAAAGTGGTTTTTCCACACTAATACAAGTGCAAAAGTGGTTTCCTGCACCAACACAAGTGCGAAAAGTGGTTTTTCAACACTAACACAAGTGCGAAAAGTGGTTTTTCAACACTAACACAAGTGCGAAAAGTGGTTTTTCCACACTAATACAAGTGCAAAAGTGGTATCCTGCACCAACACAAGTGCGAAAAGTGGTTTTTCAACACTAACACAAGTGCGAAAAGTGGTTTTTCAACATTATCACAAGTGCAAAAAGTGTTTTTTCCACACTAATACAAGTGCAAAAGTGTTTTCCTGCACCAACACAAGTGCGAAAAGTGGTTTTTCAACACTAACACAAGTGCGAAAAGTGGTTTTTCAACACTAACACAAGTGCGAAAAGTGGTTTTTCAACACTAACACAAGTGCGAAAAGTGGTTTTTCAACACTTACACAAGTGCGAAAAGTGTTTTTTCCACACTAATACAAGTGCAAAAGTGGTTTCCTGCACCAACACAAGTGCGAAAAGTGGTTTTTCAACACTAACACATGTGCGAAAAGTGGTTTTTCAACACTAACTCAAGTGCGAAAAGTGGTTTTTCCACACTAATACAAGTGCAAAAGTGGTTTCCTGCACCAACACAAGTGCGAAAAGTGGTTTTTCAACACTAACACAAGTGCGAAAAGTGGTTTTTCAACACTATCACAAGTGCAAATAGTGTTTTTTCCACACTATTACAAGTGCAAAAGTGGTTTCCTGCACCAACACAAGTGCGAAAAGTGGTTTTTCAACACTAACACAAGTGCGAAAAGTGGTTTGTCAACACTATCACAAGTGCAAAAGTGTTTTTTCCACACTAATACAAGTGCAAAAGTGGTTTCCTGCACCAACACAAGTGCGAAAAGTGGTTTTTCAACACTAACACAAGTGCGAAAAGTGGTTTTTCAACACTAACACAAGTGCGAAAAGTGGTTTTTCAACACTATCACAAGTGCAAAAAGTGTTTTTTCCACACTAATACACCACACTAATACAAGTGCAAAAGTGGTTTCCTGCACAAACACAAGTGCGAAAAGTGGTTTTTCAACACTAACACAAGTGCGAAAAGTGGTTTTTCAACACTAACACAAGTGCGAAAAGTGTTTTTTCCACACTAATACAAGTGCAAAAGTGGTTTCCTGCACCAACACATGTGCGAAAAGTGGTTTTTCAACACCAACACAAGTGCGAAATGTTGTTTTTCAACACTAACACAAGTGCGAAAAAATTTTTTTCCACACTAATACAAGTGCAAAAGTGGTTTCCTGCACCAACACAAGTGCGAAAAGTGGTTTTTCAACACTAACACAAGTGCGAAAAGTGGTTTTTCAACACTATCACAAGTGCAAAAAGTGTTTTTTCCACACTAATACAAGTGCAAAAGTGGTTTCCAGCACCAACACAAGTGCAAAATGTGGTTTTTCAACACTAACACAAGTGCGAAAAGTGGTTTTGCAACACTAACACAAGTGCGAAAAGTGGTTTTTCAACACTAACACAAGTGCGAAAAGTGTTTTTTCCACACGAATACAAGTGCAAAAGTTGTTTCCTGCACCAACACAAGTGCGAAAAGTGGTTTTTCAACACTAACACAAGTGCGAAAAGTGGTTTTTCAACACTAACACAAGTGCGAAAAGTGGTTTTTCAACACTAACACAAGTGCGAAAAGTGGTTTTTCAACACTAACACAAGTGCGAAAAGTGGTTTTTCAACACTAACACAAGTGCGAAAAGTGGTTTTTCCACACTAATACAAGTGCAAAAGTGGTATCCTGCACCAACACAAGTGCGAAAAGTGGTTTTTCAACACTAACACAAGTGCGAAAAGTGGTTTTTGAACACTATCACAAGTGCAAAAAGTGTTTTTTCCACACTAATACAAGTGCAAAAATGGTTTCCTGCACCAACACAAGTGCGAAAAGTGGTTTTTCAACACTAACACAAGTGCGAAAAGTGGTTTTTCAACACTAACACAAGTGCGAAAAGTGGTTTTTCCACACTGATACAAGTGCAAAAGTGGTTTCCTGCACCAACACAAGTGCGAAAAGTGGTTTTTCAACACTAACACAAGTGCGAAAAGTGGTTTTTCAACACTATCACAAGTGCGAAAAGTTTTTTTCCACACTAATACAAGTGCAAAAGTGGTTTCCAGCACCAACACAAGTGCAAAATGTGGTTTTTCAACACTAACACAAGTGCGAAAAGTGGTTTTGCAACACTAACACAAGTGCGAAAAGTTGTTTTTCAACACTAACACAAGTGCGAAAAGTGTTTTTTCCACACGAATACAAGTGCAAAAGTTGTTTCCTGCACCAACACAAGTGCGAAAAGTGGTTTTTCAACACTAACACAAGTGCGAAAAGTGGTTTTTCAACACTAACACAAGTGCGAAAAGTGGTTTTTCAACACTAACACAAGTGCGAAAAGTGGTTTTTCAACACTAACACAAGTGCGAAAAGTGGTTTTTCAACACTAACACAAGTGCGAAAAGTGGTTTTTCCACACTAATACAAGTGCAAAAGTGGTATCCTGCACCAACACAAGTGCGAAAAGTGGTTTTTCAACACTAACACAAGTGCGAAAAGTGGTTTTTGAACACTATCACAAGTGCAAAAAGTGTTTTTTCCACACTAATACAAGTGCAAAAGTGGTTTCCTGCACCAACACAAGTGCGAAAAGTGGTTTTTCAACACTAACACAAGTGCGAAAAGTGGTTTTTCAACACTAACACAAGTGCGAAAAGTGGTTTTTCCACACTGATACAAGTGCAAAAGTGGTTTCCTGCACCAACACAAGTGCGAAAAGTGGTTTTTCAACACTAACACAAGTGCGAAAAGTGGTTTTTCAACACTATCACAAGTGCAAAAAGTGTTTTTTCCACACTAATACAAGTGCAAAAGTGGTTTCCTGCACAAACACAAGTGCGAAAAGTGGTTTTTCAACACTAACACAAGTGCGAAAAGTGGTTTTTCAACACTAACACAAGTGCGAAAAGTGGTTTTTCAACACTATCACAAGTGCAAAAAGTGTTTTTTCCACACTAATACAAGTGCAAAAGTGGTTTCCTGCACAAACACAAGTGCGAAAAGTGGTTTTTCAACACTAACACAAGTGCGAAAAGTGGTTTTTCAACACTAACTCAAGTGCGAAAAGTGGTTTTTCAACACTAACACAAGTGCGAAAAGTGGTTTTTCAACACTATCACAAGTGCAAAAAGTGTTTTTTCCACACTAATACAAGTGCAAAAGTGGTTTCCTGCACTAACACAAGTGCGAAAAGTGGTTTTTCAACACTAACACAAGTGCGAAAAGTGGTTTTTCCACACTAATACAAGTGCAAAAGTGGTTTCCTGCACCAACACAAGTGCGAAAAGTGGTTTTTCAACACTAACACAAGTGCGAAAAGTGGTTTTTCAACACTAACACAAGTGCGAAAAGTGGTTTTTCCACACTAATACAAGTGCAAAAGTGGTATCCTGCACCAACACAAGTGCGAAAAGTGGTTTTTCAACACTAACACAAGTGCGAAAAGTGGTTTTTCAACATTATCACAAGTGCAAAAAGTGTTTTTTCCACACTAATACAAGTGCAAAAGTGTTTTCCTGCACCAACACAAGTGCGAAAAGTGGTTTTTCAACACTAACACAAGTGCGAAAAGTGGTTTTTCAACACTAACACAAGTGCGAAAAGTGGTTTTTCAACACTAACACAAGTGCGAAAAGTGGTTTTTCAACACTTACACAAGTGCGAAAAGTGTTTTTTCCACACTAATACAAGTGCAAAAGTGGTTTCCTGCACCAACACAAGTGCGAAAAGTGGTTTTTCAACACTAACACATGTGCGAAAAGTGGTTTTTCAACACTAACTCAAGTGCGAAAAGTGGTTTTTCCACACTAATACAAGTGCAAAAGTGGTTTCCTGCACCAACACAAGTGCGAAAAGTGGTTTTTCAACACTAACACAAGTGCGAAAAGTGGTTTTTCAACACTATCACAAGTGCAAATAGTGTTTTTTCCACACTATTACAAGTGCAAAAGTGGTTTCCTGCACCAACACAAGTGCGAAAAGTGGTTTTTCAACACTAACACAAGTGCGAAAAGTGGTTTGTCAACACTATCACAAGTGCAAAAGTGTTTTTTCCACACTAATACAAGTGCAAAAGTGGTTTCCTGCACCAACACAAGTGCGAAAAGTGGTTTTTCAACACTAACACAAGTGCGAAAAGTGGTTTTTCAACACTAACACAAGTGCGAAAAGTGGTTTTTCAACACTATCACAAGTGCAAAAAGTGTTTTTTCCACACTAATACACCACACTAATACAAGTGCAAAAGTGGTTTCCTGCACAAACACAAGTGCGAAAAGTGGTTTTTCAACACTAACACAAGTGCGAAAAGTGGTTTTTCAACACTAACACAAGTGCGAAAAGTGTTTTTTCCACACTAATACAAGTGCAAAAGTGGTTTCCTGCACCAACACATGTGCGAAAAGTGGTTTTTCAACACCAACACAAGTGCGAAATGTTGTTTTTCAACACTAACACAAGTGCGAAAAAATTTTTTTCCACACTAATACAAGTGCAAAAGTGGTTTCCTGCACCAACACAAGTGCGAAAAGTGGTTTTTCAACACTAACACAAGTGCGAAAAGTGGTTTTTCAACACTATCACAAGTGCAAAAAGTGTTTTTTCCACACTAATACAAGTGCAAAAGTGGTTTCCAGCACCAACACAAGTGCAAAATGTGGTTTTTCAACACTAACACAAGTGCGAAAAGTGGTTTTGCAACACTAACACAAGTGCGAAAAGTGGTTTTTCAACACTAACACAAGTGCGAAAAGTGTTTTTTCCACACGAATACAAGTGCAAAAGTTGTTTCCTGCACCAACACAAGTGCGAAAAGTGGTTTTTCAACACTAACACAAGTGCGAAAAGTGGTTTTTCAACACTAACACAAGTGCGAAAAGTGGTTTTTCAACACTAACACAAGTGCGAAAAGTGGTTTTTCAACACTAACACAAGTGCGAAAAGTGGTTTTTCAACACTAACACAAGTGCGAAAAGTGGTTTTTCCACACTAATACAAGTGCAAAAGTGGTATCCTGCACCAACACAAGTGCGAAAAGTGGTTTTTCAACACTAACACAAGTGCGAAAAGTGGTTTTTGAACACTATCACAAGTGCAAAAAGTGTTTTTTCCACACTAATACAAGTGCAAAAATGGTTTCCTGCACCAACACAAGTGCGAAAAGTGGTTTTTCAACACTAACACAAGTGCGAAAAGTGGTTTTTCAACACTAACACAAGTGCGAAAAGTGGTTTTTCCACACTGATACAAGTGCAAAAGTGGTTTCCTGCACCAACACAAGTGCGAAAAGTGGTTTTTCAACACTAACACAAGTGCGAAAAGTGGTTTTTCAACACTATCACAAGTGCAAAAAGTGTTTTTTCCACACTAATACAAGTGCAAAAGTGGTTTCCTGCACAAACACAAGTGCGAAAAGTGGTTTTTCAACACTAACACAAGTGCGAAAAGTGGTTTTTCAACACTAACACAAGTGCGAAAAGTGGTTTTTCAACACTATCACAAGTGCAAAAAGTGTTTTTTCCACACTAATACAAGTGCAAAAGTGGTTTCCTGCACAAACACAAGTGCGAAAAGTGGTTTTTCAACACTAACACAAGTGCGAAAAGTGGTTTTTCAACACTAACTCAAGTGCGAAAAGTGGTTTTTCAACACTAACACAAGTGCGAAAAGTGGTTTTTCAACACTATCACAAGTGCAAAAAGTGTTTTTTCCACACTAATACAAGTGCAAAAGTGGTTTCCTGCACAAACACAAGTGCGAAAAGTGGTTTTGCAACACTAACACAAGTGCGAAAAGTGGTTTTTCAACACTAACTCAAGTGCGAAAAGTGGTTTTTCCACACTAATACAAGTGCAAAAGTGGTTTCCTGCACCAACACAAGTGCGAAAAGTGGTTTTTCAACACTAACACAAGTGCGAAAAGTGGTTTTTCAACACTATCACAAGTGCAAATAGTGTTTTTTCCACACTATTACAAGTGCAAAAGTGGTTTCCTGCACCAACACAAGTGCGAAAAGTGGTTTTTCAACACTAACACAAGTGCGAAAAGTGGTTTGTCAACACTATCACAAGTGCAAAAGTGTTTTTTCCACACTAATACAAGTGCAAAAGTGGTTTCCTGCACCAACACAAGTGCGAAAAGTGGTTTTTCAACACTAACACAAGTGCGAAAAGTGGTTTTTCAACACTAACACAAGTGCGAAAAGTGGTTTTTCAACACTATCACAAGTGCAAAAAGTGTTTTTTCCACACTAATACACCACACTAATACAAGTGCAAAAGTGGTTTCCTGCACAAACACAAGTGCGAAAAGTGGTTTTTCAACACTAACACAAGTGCAAAAAGTGGTTTTTCAACACTAACACAAGTGCGAAAAGTGTTTTTTCCACACTAATACAAGTGCAAAAGTGGTTTCCTGCACCAACACATGTGCGAAAAGTGGTTTTTCAACACCAACACAAGTGCGAAATGTTGTTTTTCAACACTAACACAAGTGCGAAAAGTTTTTTTCCCACACTAATACAAGTGCAAAAGTGGTTTCCTGCACCAACACAAGTGCGAAAAGTGGTTTTTCAACACTAACACAAGTGCGAAAAGTGTTTTTTCAACACTATCACAAGTGCAAAAAGTGTTTTTCCCACACTAATACAAGTGCAAAAGTGGTTTCCAGCACCAACACAAGTGCAAAATGTGGTTTTTCAACACCAACACAAGTGCGAAAAGTGGTTTTGCAACACTAACACAAGTGCGAAAAGTGGTTTTTCAACACTAACACAAGTGCGAAAAGTGTTTTTTCCACACGAATACAAGTGCAAAAGTTGTTTCCTGCACCAACACAAGTGCGAAAAGTGGTTTTTCAACACTAACACAAGTGCGAAAAGTGGTTTTTCAACACTAACACAAGTGCGAAAAGTGGTTTTTCAACACTAACACAAGTGCGAAAAGTGGTTTTTCAACACTAACACAAGTGCGAAAAGTGGTTTTTCAACACTAACACAAGTGCGAAAAGTGGTTTTTCCACACTAATACAAGTGCAAAAGTGGTATCCTGCACCAACACAAGTGCGAAAAGTGGTTTTTCAACACTAACACAAGTGCGAAAAGTGGTTTTTGAACACTATCACAAGTGCAAAAAGTGTTTTTTCCACACTAATACAAGTGCAAAAGTGGTTTCCTGCACCAACACAAGTGCGAAAAGTGGTTTTTCAACACTAACACAAGTGCGAAAAGTGGTTTTTCAACACTAACACAAGTGCGAAAAGTGGTTTTTCCACACTGATACAAGTGCAAAAGTGGTTTCCTGCACCAACACAAGTGCGAAAAGTGGTTTTTCAACACTAACACAAGTGCGAAAAGTGGTTTTTCAACACTATCACAAGTGCAAAAAGTGTTTTTTCCACACTAATACAAGTGCAAAAGTGGTTTCCTGCACAAACACAAGTGCGAAAAGTGGTTTTTCAACACTAACACAAGTGCGAAAAGTGGTTTTTCAACACTAACACAAGTGCGAAAAGTGGTTTTTCAACACTAACACAAGTGCGAAAAGTGGTTTTTCCACATTAATACAAGTCCAAAAGTGGTTTCCTGCACCAACACAAGTGCGAAAAGTGGTTTTTCAACACTAACACAAGTGCGAAAAGTGGTTTTTCAACACTAACACAAGTGCGAAAAGTGGTTTTTCCACACTAATACAAGTCCAAAAGTGGTTTCCTGCACCAACACAAGTGCGAAAAGTGGTTTTTCAACACTAACACAAGTGCGAAAAGTGGTTTTTCAACACTATCACAAGTGCAAAAAGTGTTTTTTCCACACTAATACAAGTGCAAAAGTGGTTTCCTGCACCAACACAAGTGCCAAAGGTGGTTTTTCAACACTAACACAAGTGCGAAAAGTGTTTTTTCCACACTAATACAAGTGCAAAAGTGGTTTCCTGCACCAACACATGTGCGAAAAGTGGTTTTTCAACACTAACACAAGTGCGAAAAGTGGTTTTTCAACACTAACACAAGTGCGAAAAGTGTTTTTTCCACACTAATACAAGTGCAAAAGTGGTTTCCTGCACCAACACAAGTGCGAAAAGTGGTTTTTCAACACTAACACAAGTGCGAAAAGTGGTTTTTCAACACTATCACAAGTGCAAAAAGTGTTTTTTCCACACTAATACAAGTGCAAAAGTGGTTTCCAGCACCAACACAAGTGCGAAATGTGGTTTTTCAACACTAACACAAGTGCGAAAAGTGGTTTTTCAACACTAACACAAGTGCGAAACGTGGTTTTTCAACACTAACACAAGTGCGAAAAGTGGTTTTTCCACACGAATACAAGTGCAAAAGTTGTTTCCTGCACCAACACAAGTGCGAAAAGTGGTTTTTCAACACTAACACAAGTGCGAAAAGTGGTTTTTCAACACTATCACAAGTGCAAAAAGTGTTTTTTCCACACTAATACAAGTGCAAAAGTGGTTTCCTGCACCAACACAAGTGCGAAAAGTGGTTTTTCAACACTAACACAAGTGCGAAAAGTGGTTTTTCAACACTAACACAAGTGTGAAAAGTGGTTTTTTCCACACTAATACAAGTGCAAAAGTGGTTTCCTGCACCAACACAAGTGCGAAAAGTAGTTTTTCAGCACTAACACAAGTGCAAAAAGTGGTTTTTCAACACTATCACAAATGCAAAAATTGTTTTTTCCACACTAATACAAGTGCAAAAGTGGTTTCCTGCACCAACACAAGTGCGAAAAGTGGTTTTTCAACACTAACACAAGTGCGAAAAGTGGTTTTTCAACACTAACACAAGTGCGAAGAGTGGTTTTTCAACACTAACACAAGTGCGAAAAGTGGTTTTTCCACACTAATACAAGTGCAAAAGTGGTATCCTGCACCAACACAAGTGCCAAAAGTGGTTTTTCAACACTATCACAAGTGCAAAAGTGTTTTTTCCACACTAATACAAGTGCAAAAGTGGTTTCCTGCACCAACACAAGTGCGAAAAGTGGTTTTTCAACACTAACACAAGTGCGAAAAGTGGTTTTTCAACACTAACACAAGTGCGAAAAGTGGTTTTTCAACACTATCACAAGTGCAAAAAGTGTTTTTTCCACACTAATACACCACACTAATACAAGTGCAAAAGTGGTTTCCTGCACAAACACAAGTGCGAAAAGTGGTTTTTCAACACTAACACAAGTGCAAAAAGTGGTTTTTCAACACTAACACAAGTGCGAAAAGTGTTTTTTCCACACTAATACAAGTGCAAAAGTGGTTTCCTGCACCAACACATGTGCGAAAAGTGGTTTTTCAACACCAACACAAGTGCGAAATGTTGTTTTTCAACACTAACACAAGTGCGAAAAGTTTTTTTCCCACACTAATACAAGTGCAAAAGTGGTTTCCTGCACCAACACAAGTGCGAAAAGTGGTTTTTCAACACTAACACAAGTGCGAAAAGTGTTTTTTCAACACTATCACAAGTGCAAAAAGTGTTTTTCCCACACTAATACAAGTGCAAAAGTGGTTTCCAGCACCAACACAAGTGCAAAATGTGGTTTTTCAACACCAACACAAGTGCGAAAAGTGGTTTTGCAACACTAACACAAGTGCGAAAAGTGGTTTTTCAACACTAACACAAGTGCGAAAAGTGTTTTTTCCACACGAATACAAGTGCAAAAGTTGTTTCCTGCACCAACACAAGTGCGAAAAGTGGTTTTTCAACACTAACACAAGTGCGAAAAGTGGTTTTTCAACACTAACACAAGTGCGAAAAGTGGTTTTTCAACACTAACACAAGTGCGAAAAGTGGTTTTTCAACACTAACACAAGTGCGAAAAGTGGTTTTTCAACACTAACACAAGTGCGAAAAGTGGTTTTTCCACACTAATACAAGTGCAAAAGTGGTATCCTGCACCAACACAAGTGCGAAAAGTGGTTTTTCAACACTAACACAAGTGCGAAAAGTGGTTTTTGAACACTATCACAAGTGCAAAAAGTGTTTTTTCCACACTAATACAAGTGCAAAAGTGGTTTCCTGCACCAACACAAGTGCGAAAAGTGGTTTTTCAACACTAACACAAGTGCGAAAAGTGGTTTTTCAACACTAACACAAGTGCGAAAAGTGGTTTTTCCACACTGATACAAGTGCAAAAGTGGTTTCCTGCACCAACACAAGTGCGAAAAGTGGTTTTTCAACACTAACACAAGTGCGAAAAGTGGTTTTTCAACACTATCACAAGTGCAAAAAGTGTTTTTTCCACACTAATACAAGTGCAAAAGTGGTTTCCTGCACAAACACAAGTGCGAAAAGTGGTTTTTCAACACTAACACAAGTGCGAAAAGTGGTTTTTCAACACTAACACAAGTGCGAAAAGTGGTTTTTCAACACTAACACAAGTGCGAAAAGTGGTTTTTCCACATTAATACAAGTCCAAAAGTGGTTTCCTGCACCAACACAAGTGCGAAAAGTGGTTTTTCAACACTAACACAAGTGCGAAAAGTGGTTTTTCAACACTAACACAAGTGCGAAAAGTGGTTTTTCCACACTAATACAAGTCCAAAAGTGGTTTCCTGCACCAACACAAGTGCGAAAAGTGGTTTTTCAACACTAACACAAGTGCGAAAAGTGGTTTTTCAACACTATCACAAGTGCAAAAAGTGTTTTTTCCACACTAATACAAGTGCAAAAGTGGTTTCCTGCACCAACACAAGTGCCAAAGGTGGTTTTTCAACACTAACACAAGTGCGAAAAGTGTTTTTTCCACACTAATACAAGTGCAAAAGTGGTTTCCTGCACCAACACATGTGCGAAAAGTGGTTTTTCAACACTAACACAAGTGCGAAAAGTGGTTTTTCAACACTAACACAAGTGCGAAAAGTGTTTTTTCCACACTAATACAAGTGCAAAAGTGGTTTCCTGCACCAACACAAGTGCGAAAAGTGGTTTTTCAACACTAACACAAGTGCGAAAAGTGGTTTTTCAACACTATCACAAGTGCAAAAAGTGTTTTTTCCACACTAATACAAGTGCAAAAGTGGTTTCCAGCACCAACACAAGTGCGAAATGTGGTTTTTCAACACTAACACAAGTGCGAAAAGTGGTTTTTCAACACTAACACAAGTGCGAAACGTGGTTTTTCAACACTAACACAAGTGCGAAAAGTGGTTTTTCCACACGAATACAAGTGCAAAAGTTGTTTCCTGCACCAACACAAGTGCGAAAAGTGGTTTTTCAACACTAACACAAGTGCGAAAAGTGGTTTTTCAACACTATCACAAGTGCAAAAAGTGTTTTTTCCACACTAATACAAGTGCAAAAGTGGTTTCCTGCACCAACACAAGTGCGAAAAGTGGTTTTTCAACACTAACACAAGTGCGAAAAGTGGTTTTTCAACACTAACACAAGTGTGAAAAGTGGTTTTTTCCACACTAATACAAGTGCAAAAGTGGTTTCCTGCACCAACACAAGTGCGAAAAGTAGTTTTTCAGCACTAACACAAGTGCAAAAAGTGGTTTTTCAACACTATCACAAATGCAAAAATTGTTTTTTCCACACTAATACAAGTGCAAAAGTGGTTTCCTGCACCAACACAAGTGCGAAAAGTGGTTTTTCAACACTAACACAAGTGCGAAAAGTGGTTTTTCAACACTAACACAAGTGCGAAGAGTGGTTTTTCAACACTAACACAAGTGCGAAAAGTGGTTTTTCCACACTAATACAAGTGCAAAAGTGGTATCCTGCACCAACACAAGTGCGAAAAGTGGTTTTTCAACACTAACACAAGTGCGAAAAGTGGTTTTTGAACACTATCACAAGTGCAAAAAGTGTTTTTTCCACACTAATACAAGTGCAAAAGTGGTTTCCTGC
The DNA here is from genome assembly GCF_964187855.1 of Myxine glutinosa. Classification (NCBI taxonomy): domain Eukaryota; kingdom Metazoa; phylum Chordata; class Myxini; order Myxiniformes; family Myxinidae; genus Myxine; species Myxine glutinosa. The sequence continues at coordinate 88,351 of NW_027617308.1, read as the reverse complement.
ACCAACACAAGTGCGAAAAGTGGTTTTTCAACACTATCACAAGTGTGAAAAGTGGTTTTTCAAGACTAACACAAGTGCGAAAAGTGGTTTTTCCACACTAATACAAGTGCAAAAGTGGTTTCCTGCACCAACACAAGTGCGAAAAGTGGTTTTTCAACACTAACACAAGTGCGAAAAGTGGTTTTTCAACACTAACACAAGTGCGAAAAGTGGTTTTTCAACACTATCACAAGTGCGAAAAGTGGTTTTTCCACATTAATACAAGTGCAAAAGTGGTTTCCTGCACCAACACAAGTGCGAAAAGTGGTTTTTCAACACTAACACAAGTGCCAAAAGTGGTTTTTCAACACTATCACAAGTGCAAAAAGTGTTTTTTCCACACTAATACAAGTGCAAAAGTGGTTTCCTGCACCAACACATGTGCGAAAAGTGGTTTTTCAACACTAACACAAGTGTGAAAAGTGGTTTTTCAACACTAACACAAGTGCGAAAAGTGGTTTTTCCACACTAATACAAGTGCAAAAGTGGTTTCCTGCACCAACACAAGTGCGAAAAGTGGTTTTTCAACACTAACACAAGTGCGAAAAGTGGTTTTTCAACACTATCACAAGTGCAAAAAGTGTTTTTTCCACACTAATACAAGTGCAAAAGTGGTTTCCTGCACCAACACGAGTGCGAAATGTGGTTTTTCAACACTAACACAAGTGCGAAAAGTGGTTTTTCAACACTAACACAAGTGCGAAAAGTGGTTTTTCCACACTAATACAAGTGCAAAAGTTGTTTCCTTCTCCAACACAAGTGCGAAAAGTGGTTTTTCAACACTAACACAAGTGCGAAAAGTGGTTTTTCATCACTATCACAAGTGCAAAAAGTGTTTTTTCCACACTAATACAAGTGCAAAAGTGGTTTCCTGCACTAACACAAGTGCGAAAAGTGGTTTTTCAACACTAACGCAAGTGCGAAAAGTGGTTTTTCAACACTAACAGAAGTGCAAAAAGTGGTTTTTCCACACAAAAAAGTGCAAAAGTGGTTTCCTGCACCAACACAAGTGCGAAAAGTGGTTTTTCAACACTAACACAAGTGCGAAAAGTGGTTTTTCAACACTAACACAAGTGCGAAAAGTGGTTTTTCCACACTAATACAAGTGCAAAAGTGGTATCCTGCACCAACACAAGTGCGAAAAGTGGTTTTTCAACACTAACACATGTGCGAAAAGTGGTTTTTCAACACTATCACAAGTGCAAAAAGTGTTTTTTCCACACTAATACAAGTGCAAAAGTGGTTTCCTGCACCAACACAAGTGCGAAAAGTGGTTTTTCAACACTAACACAAGTGCGAAAAGTGGTTTTTCAACACTAACACAAGTGTGAAAAGTGTTTTTTCCACACTAATACAAGTGCAAAAGTGGTTTCCTGCACCAACACAAGTGCGAAAAGTGGTTTTTCAACGCTAACACAAGTGCGAAAAGTGGTTTTCCAACACTAACACAAGTGCGAAAAGTGGTTTTTCAACACTAACACAAGTGCAAAAAGTGGTTTTTCCACACTAATACAAGTGCAAAAGTGGTTTCCTGCACCAACACAAGTGCGAAAAGTGGTTTTTCAACATTAACACAAGTGCGAAAAGTGGTTTTTGAACACTATCACAAGTGCAAAAAGTGTTTTTTCCACACTAATACAAGTGCAAAAGTGGTTTCCTGCACCAACACAAGTGCGAAAAGTGGTTTTTCAACACTATCACAAGTGCGAAAAGTGGTTTTTCAACACTAACACAAGTGCGAAAAGTGGTTTTGCCACACTAATACAAGTGCAAAAGTGGTTTCCTGCACCAACACAAGTGCGAAAAGTGGTTTTTCAACACTAACACAAGTGCGAAAAGTGCTTTTTCAACACTATCACAAGTGCAAAAAGTGTTTTTTCCACACTAATACAAGTGCAAAAGTGGTTTCCTGCACCAACACAAGTGCGAAAAGTGGTTTTTCTACACTAACACAAGTGCGAAAAGTGGTTTTTCAACACTATCACAAGTGCAAAAAGTGTTTTTTCCACACTAATACAAGTGCAAAAGTGGTTTCCTGCACCAACACAAGTGCCAAAGGTGGTTTTTCAACACTAACACAAGTGCGAAAAGTGGTTTTTCAACACTAACACAAGTGCGAAAAGTGGTTTGTCAACACTATCACAAGTTCAAAAGTGTTTTTTCCACACTAATACAAGTGCAAAAGTGGTTTCCTGCACCAACACAAGTGCGAAAAGTGGTTTTTCAACACTAACACAAGTGCGAAAAGTGGTTTTTCAACACTAACACAAGTGCGAAAAGTGGTTTTTCAACACTATCACAAGTGCAAAAAGTGTTTTTTCCATACTAATACAAGTGCAAAAGTGGTTTCCTGCACCAACACAAGTGCGAAAAGTGGTTTTTCAACACTAACACAAGTGCGAAAAGTGGTTTTTCAACACTAACACAAGTGCGAAAAGTGTTTTTTCCACACTAATACAAGTGCAAAAGTGGTTTCCTGCACCAACACAAGTGCGAAAAGTGGTTTTTCAACACTAACACAAGTGCAAAAAGTGGTTTTTCCACACTAATACAAGTGCAAAAGTGGTTTCCTGCACCAACACAAGTGCGAAAAGTGGTTTTTCAACACTAACACAAGTGCGAAAAGTGTTTTTTCCACACTAATACAAGTGCAAAAGTGGTTTCCTGCACCAACACATGTGCGAAAAGTGGTTTTTCAACACTAACACAAGTGCGAAAAGTGGTTTTTCAACACTAACACAAGTGCGAAAAGTGTTTTTTCCACACTAATACAAGTGCAAAAGTGGTTTCCTGCACCAACACAAGTGCGAAAAGTGGTTTTTCAACACTAACACAAGTGCGAAAAGTGGTTTTTCAACACTATCACAAGTGCAAAAAGTGTTTTTTCCACACTAATACAAGTGCAAAAGTGGTTTCCAGCACCAACACAAGTGCGAAATGTGGTTTTTCAACACTAACACAAGTGCGAAAAGTGGTTTTGCAACACTAACACAAGTGTGAAAAGTGGTTTTTCCACACGAATACAAGTGCAAAAGTTGTTTCCTGCACCAACACAAGTGCGAAAAGTGGTTTTTCAACACTAACACAAGTGCGAAAAGTGGTTTTTCAACACTATCACAAGTGCAAAAAGTGTTTTTTCCACACTAATACAAGTGCAAAAGTGGTTTCCTGCACCAACACAAGTGCAAAAAGTGGTTTTTCAACACTAACACAAGTGCGAAAAGTGGTTTTTCAACACTAACACAAGTGTGAAAAGTGGTTTTTCCACACTAATACAAGTGCAAAAGTGGTTTCCTGCACCAACACAAGTGCGAAAAGTAGTTTTTCAACACTAACACAAGTGCAAAAAGTGGTTTTTCAACACTATCACAAGTGCAAAAAGTGTTTTTTCACACTAATACAAGTGCAAAAGTGGTTTCCTGCACCAACACAAGTGCGAAAAGTGGTTTTTCAACACTAACACAAGTGCGAAAAGTGGTTTTTCAACACTAACACAAGTGCGAAAAGTGGTTTTTCAACACTATCACAAGTGCGAAAAGTGGTTTTCCACATTAATACAAGTGCAAAAGTGGTTTCCTGCACCAACACAAGTGCGAAAAGTGGTTTTTCAACACTAACACAAGTGCCAAAAGTGGTTTTTCAACACTATCACAAGGGCAAAAAGTGTTTTTTCCACACTAATACAAGTGCAAAAGTGGTTTCCTGCACCAACACATGTGCGAAAAGTGGTTTTTCAACACTAACACAAGTGCGAAAAATCTTTTTTCAACACTAACACAAGTGCGAAAAGTGGTTTTTCCACACTAATACAAGTGCAAAAGTGGTTTCCTGCACCAACACAAGTGCGAAAAGTGGTTTTTCAACACTAACACAAGTGCGAAAAGTGGTTTTTCAACACTATCACAAGTGCAAAAAGTGTTTTTTCCACACTAATACAAGTGCAAAAGTGGTTTCCTGCACCAAAACAAGTGCGAAATGTGGTTTTTCAACACTAACACAAGTGCGAAAAGTGGTTTTTCACCACTAACACAAGTGCGAAAAGTGGTTTTTCCACACTAATACAAGTGCAAAAGTTGTTTCCTGCACCAACACAAGTGCGAAAAGTGGTTTTTCAACACTAACACAAGTGCGAAAAGTGGTTTTTCATCACTATCAGAAGTGCAAAAAGTGTTTTTTCCACACTAATACAAGTGCAAAAGTGGTTTCCTGCACCAACACAGTGCCAAAGGTGGTTTTTCAACACTAACACAAGTGCGAAAAGTGTTTTTTCCACACTAATACAAGTGCAAAAGTGGTTTCCTGCACCAACACATGTGCGAAAAGTGGTTTTTCAACACTAACACAAGTGCGAAATGTGGTTTTTCAACACTAACACAAGTGCGAAAAGTGTTTTTTCCACACTAATACAAGTGCAAAAGTGGTTTCCTGCACCAACACAAGTGCGAAAAGTGGTTTTTCAACACTAACACAAGTGCGAAAAGTGGTTTTTCAACACTATCACAAGTGCAAAAAGTGTTTTTTCCAAACTAATACAAGTGCAAAAGTGGTTTCCAGCACCAACACAAGTGCGAAATGTGGTTTTTCAACACTAACACAAGTGCGAAAAGTGGTTTTTCAACACTAACACAAGTGCGAAACGTGGTTTTTCAACACTAACACAAGTGCGAAAAGTGGTTTTTCCACACGAATACAAGTGCAAAAGTTGTTTCCTGCACCAACACAAGTGCGAAAATGGTTTTTCAACACTAACACAAGTGCGAAAAGTGGTTTTTCAACACTATCACAAGTGCAAAAAGTGTTTTTTCCACACTAATACAAGTGCAAAAGTGGTTTCCTGCACCAACACAAGTGCGAAAAGTGGTTTTTCAACACTAACACAAGTGCGAAAAGTGGTTTTTCAACACTAACACAAGTGTGAAAAGTGGTTTTTTCCACACTAATACAAGTGCAAAAGTGGTTTCCTGCACCAACACAAGTGCGAAAAGTAGTTTTTCAGCACTAACACAAGTGCAAAAAGTGGTTTTTCAACACTATCACAAGTGCAAAAATTGTTTTTTCCACACTAATACAAGTGCAAAAGTGGTTTCCTGCACCAACAGAAGTGCGAAAAGTGGTTTTTCAACACTAACACAAGTGCGAAAAGTGGTTTTTCAACACTAACACAAGTGCGAAGAGTGGTTTTTCAACACTAACACAAGTGCGAAAAGTGGTTTTTTCCACACTAATACAAGTGCAAAAGTGGTATCCTGCACCAACACAAGTGCGAAAAGTGGTTTTTCAACACTAACACAAGTGCGAAAAGTGGTTTTTGAACACTATCACAAGTGCAAAAAGTGTTTTTTCCACACTAATACAAGTGCAAAAGTGGTTTCCTGCACCAACAGAAGTGCGAAAAGTGGTTTTTCAACACTATCACAAGTGTGAAAAGTGGTTTTTCAAGACTAACACAAGTGCGAAAAGTGGTTTTTCCACACTAATACAAGTGCAAAAGTGGTTTCCTGCACCAACACAAGTGCGAAAAGTGGTTTTTCAACACTAACACAAGTGCGAAAAGTGGTTTTTCAACACTAACACAAGTGCGAAAAGTGGTTTTTCAACACTATCACAAGTGCGAAAAGTGGTTTTTCCACATTAATACAAGTGCAAAAGTGGTTTCCTGCACCAACACAAGTGCGAAAAGTGGTTTTTCAACACTAACACAAGTGCCAAAAGTGGTTTTTCAACACTATCACAAGTGCAAAAAGTGTTTTTTCCACACTAATACAAGTGCAAAAGTGGTTTCCTGCACCAACACATGTGCGAAAAGTGGTTTTTCAACACTAACACAAGTGTGAAAAGTGGTTTTTCAACACTAACACAAGTGTGAAAAGTGGTTTTTCCACACTAATACAAGTGCAAAAGTGGTTTCCTGCACCAACACAAGTGCGAAAAGTGGTTTTTCAACACTAACACAAGTGCGAAAAGTGGTTTTTCAACACTATCACAAGTGCAAAAAGTGTTTTTTCCACACTAATACAAGTGCAAAAGTGGTTTCCTGCACCAACACAAGTGCGAAATGTGGTTTTTCAACACTAACACAAGTGCGAAAAGTGGTTTTTCAACACTAACACAAGTGCGAAAAGTGGTTTTTCCACACTAATACAAGTGCAAAAGTTGTTTCCTTCTCCAACACAAGCGCGAAAAGTGGTTTTTCAACACTAACACAAGTGCGAAAAGTGGTTTTTCATCACTATCACAAGTGCAAAAAGTGTTTTTTCCACACTAATACAAGTGCAAAAGTGGTTTCCTGCACTAACACAAGTGCGAAAAGTGGTTTTTCAACACTAACGCAAGTGCGAAAAGTGGTTTTTCAACACTAACAGAAGTGCGAAAAGTGGTTTTTCCACACAAAAAAGTGCAAAAGTGGTTTCCTGCACCAACACAAGTGCGAAAAGTGGTTTTTCAACACTAACACAAGTGCGAAAAGTGGTTTTTCAACACTAACACAAGTGCGAAAAGTGGTTTTTCCACACTAATACAAGTGCAAAAGTGGTATCCTGCACCAACACAAGTGCGAAAAGTGGTTTTTCAACACTAACACAAGTGCGAAAAGTGGTTTTTCAACACTATCACAAGTGCAAAAAGTGTTTTTTCCACACTAATACAAGTGCAAAAGTGGTTTCCTGCACCAACACAAGTGCGAAAAGTGGTTTTTCAACACTAACACAAGTGCGAAAAGTGGTTTTTCAACACTAACACAAGTGTGAAAAGTGTTTTTTCCACACTAATACAAGTGCACAAGTGGTTTCCTGCACCAACACAAGTGCGAAAAGTGGTTTTTCAACGCTAACACAAGTGCGAAAAGTGGTTTTTCAACACTAACACAAGTGCGAAAAGTGGTTTTTCAACACTAACACAAGTGCAAAAAGTGGTTTTTCCACACTAATACAAGTGCAAAAGTGGTTTCCTGCACCAACACAAGTGCGAAAAGTGGTTTTTCAACACTAACACAAGTGCGAAAAGTGGTTTTTGAACACTATCACAAGTGCAAAAAGTGTTTTTTCCACACTAATACAAGTGCAAAAGTGGTTTCCTGCACCAACACAAGTGCGAAAAGTGGTTTTTCAACACTATCACAAGTGCGAAAAGTGGTTTTGCCACACTAATACAAGTGCAAAAGTGGTTTCCTGCACCAACACAAGTGCGAAAAGTGGTTTTTCAACACTAACACAAGTGCGAAAAGTGCTTTTTCAACACTATCACAAGTGCAAAAAGTGTTTTTTCCACACTAATACAAGTGCAAAAGTGGTTTCCTGCACCAACACAAGTGCGAAAAGTGGTTTTTCTACACTAACACAAGTGCGAAAAGTGGTTTTTCAACACTATCACAAGTGCAAAAAGTGTTTTTTCCACACTAATACAAGTGCAAAAGTGGTTTCCTGCACCAACACAAGTGCCAAAGGTGGTTTTTCAACACTAACACAAGTGCGAAAAGTGGTTTTTCAACACTAACACAAGTGCGAAAAGTGGTTTGTCAACACTATCACAAGTGCAAAAGTGTTTTTCCACACTAATACAAGTGCAAAAGTGGTTTCCTGCACCAACACAAGTGCGAAAAGTGGTTTTTCAACACTAACACAAGTGCGAAAAGTGGTTTTTCAACACTAACACAAGTGCGAAAAGTGGTTTTTCAACACTATCACAAGTGCAAAAAGTGTTTTTTCCATACTAATACAAGTGCAAAAGTGGTTTCCTGCACCAACACAAGTGCGAAAAGTGGTTTTTCAACACTAACACAAGTGCGAAAAGTGGTTTTTCAACACTAACACAAGTGCGAAAAGTGTTTTTTCCACACTAATACAAGTGCAAAAGTGGTTTCCTGCACCAACACAAGTGCGAAAAGTGGTTTTTCAACACTAACACAAGTGCAAAAAGTGGTTTTTCCACACTAATACAAGTGCAAAAGTGGTTTCCTGCACCAACACAAGTGCAAAAAGTGGTTTTTCTACACTAACACAAGTGCGAAAAGTGTTTTTTCCACACTAAAACAAGTGCAAAAGTGGTTTCCTGCACCAACACATGTGCGAAAAGTGGTTTTTCAACACTAACACAAGTGCGAAAAGTGGTTTTTCAACACTAACACAAGTGCGAAAAGTGTTTTTTCCACACTAATACAAGTGCAAAAGTGGTTTGCTGCACCAACACAAGTGCGAAAAGTGGTTTTTCAACAATAACACAAGTGCGAAAAGTGGTTTTTCAACACTATCACAAGTGCAAAAAGTGTTTTTTCCACACTAATACAAGTGCAAAAGTGGTTTCCAGCACCAACACAAGTGCGAAATGTGGTTTTTCAACACTAACACAAGTGCGAAAAGTGGTTTTGCAACACTAACACAAGTGCGAAAAGTGGTTTTTCCACACGAATACAAGTGCAAAAGTTGTTTCCTGCACCAACACAAGTGCGAAAAGTGGTTTTTCAACACTAACACAAGTGCGAAAAGTGGTTTTTCAACACTATCACAAGTGCAAAAAGTGTTTTTTCCACACTAATACAAGTGCAAAAGTGGTTTCCTGCACCAACACAAGTGCGAAAAGTGGTTTTTCAACACTAACACAAGTGCGAAAAGTGGTTTTTCAACACTAACACAAGTATGAAAAGTGGTTTTTTCCACACTAATACAAGTGCAAAAGTGGTTTCCTGCACCAACACAAGTGCGAAAAGTAGTTTTTCAACACTAACACAAGTGCAAAAAGTGGTTTTTCAACACTATCACAAGTGCAAAAAGTGTTTTTTCCACACTAATACAAGTGCAAAAGTGGTTTCCTGCACCAACACAAGTGCGAAAAGTGGTTTTTCAACACTAACACAAGTGCAAAAAGTGGTTTTTCAACACTAACACAAGTGCGAAAAGTGGTTTTTCAACACTATCACAAGTGCGAAAAGTGGTTTTCCACATTAATACAAGTACAAAAGTGGTTTCCTGCACCAACACAAGTGCGAAAAGTGGTTTTTCAACACTAACACAAGTGCCAAAAGTGGTTTTTCAACACTATCACAAGGGCAAAAAGTGTTTTTTTCACACTAATACAAGTGCAAAAGTGGTTTCCTGCACCAACACATGTGCGAAAAGTGGTTTTTCAACACTAACACAAGTGCGAAAAATGGTTTTTCAACACTAACACAAGTGCGAAAAGTGGTTTTTCCACACTAATACAAGTGCAAAAGTGGTTTCCTGCACCAACACAAGTGCGAAAAGTGGTTTTTCAACACTAACACAAGTGCGAAAAGTGGTTTTTCAACACTATCACAAGTGCAAAAAGTGTTTTTTCCACACTAATACAAGTGCAAAAGTGGTTTCCTGCACCAAAACAAGTGCGAAATGTGGTTTTTCAACACTAACACAAATGCGAAAAGTGGTTTTTCAACACTATCACAAGTGCAAAAAGTGTTTTTTCCACACTAATACAAGTGCAAAAGTGGTTTCCTGCACCAAAACAAGTGCGAAATGTGGTTTTTCAACACTAACACAAGTGCGAAAAGTGGTTTTTCACCACTAACACAAGTGCGAAAAGTGGTTTTCCACACTAATACAAGTGCAAAAGTTGTTTCCTGCACCAACACAAGTGCGAAAAGTGGTTTTTCAACACTAACACAAGTGCGAAAAGTGGTTTTTCATCACTATCAGAAGTGCAAAAAGTGTTTTTTCCACACTAATACAAGTGCAAAAGTGGTTTCCTGCACCAACACAGTGCCAAAGGTGGTTTTTCAACACTAACACAAGTGCGAAAAGTGTTTTTTCCACACTAATACAAGTGCAAAAGTGGTTTCCTGCACCAACACATGTGCGAAAAGTGGTTTTTCAACACTAACACAAGTGCGAAATGTGGTTTTTCAACACTAACACAAGTGCGAAAAGTGTTTTTTCCACACTAATACAAGTGCAAAAGTGGTTTCCTGCACCAACACAAGTGCGAAAAGTGGTTTTTCAACACTAACACAAGTGCGAAAAGTGGTTTTTCAACACTATCACAAGTGCAAAAAGTGTTTTTTCCAAACTAATACAAGTGCAAAAGTGGTTTCCAGCACCAACACAAGTGCGAAATGTGGTTTTTCAACACTAACACAAGTGCGAAAAGTGGTTTTTCAACACTAACACAAGTGCGAAACGTGGTTTTTCAACACTAACACAAGTGCGAAAAGTGGTTTTTCCACACGAATACAAGTGCAAAAGTTGTTTCCTGCACCAACACAAGTGCGAAAATGGTTTTTCAACACTAACACAAGTGCGAAAAGTGGTTTTTCAACACTATCACAAGTGCAAAAAGTGTTTTTTCCACACTAATACAAGTGCAAAAGTGGTTTCCTGCACCAACACAAGTGCGAAAAGTGGTTTTTCAACACTAACACAAGTGCGAAAAGTGGTTTTTCAACACTAACACAAGTGTGAAAAGTGGTTTTTTCCACACTAATACAAGTGCAAAAGTGGTTTCCTGCACCAACACAAGTGCGAAAAGTAGTTTTTCAGCACTAACACAAGTGCAAAAAGTGGTTTTTCAACACTATCACAAGTGCAAAAATTGTTTTTTCCACACTAATACAAGTGCAAAAGTGGTTTCCTGCACCAACAGAAGTGCGAAAAGTGGTTTTTCAACACTAACACAAGTGCGAAAAGTGGTTTTTCAACACTAACACAAGTGCGAAGAGTGGTTTTTCAACACTAACACAAGTGCGAAAAGTGGTTTTTTCCACACTAATACAAGTGCAAAAGTGGTATCCTGCACCAACACAAGTGCGAAAAGTGGTTTTTCAACACTAACACAAGTGCGAAAAGTGGTTTTTGAACACTATCACAAGTGCAAAAAGTGTTTTTTCCACACTAATACAAGTGCAAAAGTGGTTTCCTGCACCAACACAAGTGCGAAAAGTGGTTTTTCAACACTATCACAAGTGTGAAAAGTGGTTTTTCAAGACTAACACAAGTGCGAAAAGTGGTTTTTCCACACTAATACAAGTGCAAAAGTGGTTTCCTGCACCAACACAAGTGCGAAAAGTGGTTTTTCAACACTAACACAAGTGCGAAAAGTGGTTTTTCAACACTAACACAAGTGCGAAAAGTGGTTTTTCAACACTATCACAAGTGCGAAAAGTGGTTTTTCCACATTAATACAAGTGCAAAAGTGGTTTCCTGCACCAACACAAGTGCGAAAAGTGGTTTTTCAACACTAACACAAGTGCCAAAAGTGGTTTTTCAACACTATCACAAGTGCAAAAAGTGTTTTTTCCACACTAATACAAGTGCAAAAGTGGTTTCCTGCACCAACACATGTGCGAAAAGTGGTTTTTCAACACTAACACAAGTGTGAAAAGTGGTTTTTCAACACTAACACAAGTGTGAAAAGTGGTTTTTCCACACTAATACAAGTGCAAAAGTGGTTTCCTGCACCAACACAAGTGCGAAAAGTGGTTTTTCAACACTAACACAAGTGCGAAAAGTGGTTTTTCAACACTATCACAAGTGCAAAAAGTGTTTTTTCCACACTAATACAAGTGCAAAAGTGGTTTCCTGCACCAACACAAGTGCGAAATGTGGTTTTTCAACACTAACACAAGTGCGAAAAGTGGTTTTTCAACACTAACACAAGTGCGAAAAGTGGTTTTTCCACACTAATACAAGTGCAAAAGTTGTTTCCTTCTCCAACACAAGCGCGAAAAGTGGTTTTTCAACACTAACACAAGTGCGAAAAGTGGTTTTTCATCACTATCACAAGTGCAAAAAGTGTTTTTTCCACACTAATACAAGTGCAAAAGTGGTTTCCTGCACTAACACAAGTGCGAAAAGTGGTTTTTCAACACTAACGCAAGTGCGAAAAGTGGTTTTTCAACACTAACAGAAGTGCGAAAAGTGGTTTTTCCACACAAAAAAGTGCAAAAGTGGTTTCCTGCACCAACACAAGTGCGAAAAGTGGTTTTTCAACACTAACACAAGTGCGAAAAGTGGTTTTTCAACACTAACACAAGTGCGAAAAGTGGTTTTTCCACACTAATACAAGTGCAAAAGTGGTATCCTGCACCAACACAAGTGCGAAAAGTGGTTTTTCAACACTAACACAAGTGCGAAAAGTGGTTTTTCAACACTATCACAAGTGCAAAAAGTGTTTTTTCCACACTAATACAAGTGCAAAAGTGGTTTCCTGCACCAACACAAGTGCGAAAAGTGGTTTTTCAACACTAACACAAGTGCGAAAAGTGGTTTTTCAACACTAACACAAGTGTGAAAAGTGTTTTTTCCACACTAATACAAGTGCACAAGTGGTTTCCTGCACCAACACAAGTGCGAAAAGTGGTTTTTCAACGCTAACACAAGTGCGAAAAGTGGTTTTTCAACACTAACACAAGTGCGAAAAGTGGTTTTTCAACACTAACACAAGTGCAAAAAGTGGTTTTTCCACACTAATACAAGTGCAAAAGTGGTTTCCTGCACCAACACAAGTGCGAAAAGTGGTTTTTCAACACTAACACAAGTGCGAAAAGTGGTTTTTTGAACACTATCACAAGTGCAAAAAGTGTTTTTTCCACACTAATACAAGTGCAAAAGTGGTTTCCTGCACCAACACAAGTGCGAAAAGTGGTTTTTCAACACTATCACAAGTGCGAAAAGTGGTTTTGCCACACTAATACAAGTGCAAAAGTGGTTTCCTGCACCAACACAAGTGCGAAAAGTGGTTTTTCAACACTAACACAAGTGCGAAAAGTGCTTTTTCAACACTATCACAAGTGCAAAAAGTGTTTTTTCCACACTAATACAAGTGCAAAAGTGGTTTCCTGCACCAACACAAGTGCGAAAAGTGGTTTTTCTACACTAACACAAGTGCGAAAAGTGGTTTTTCAACACTATCACAAGTGCAAAAAGTGTTTTTTCCACACTAATACAAGTGCAAAAGTGGTTTCCTGCACCAACACAAGTGCCAAAGGTGGTTTTTCAACACTAACACAAGTGCGAAAAGTGGTTTTTCAACACTAACACAAGTGCGAAAAGTGGTTTGTCAACACTATCACAAGTGCAAAAGTGTTTTTCCACACTAATACAAGTGCAAAAGTGGTTTCCTGCACCAACACAAGTGCGAAAAGTGGTTTTTCAACACTAACACAAGTGCGAAAAGTGGTTTTTCAACACTAACACAAGTGCGAAAAGTGGTTTTTCAACACTATCACAAGTGCAAAAAGTGTTTTTTCCATACTAATACAAGTGCAAAAGTGGTTTCCTGCACCAACACAAGTGCGAAAAGTGGTTTTTCAACACTAACACAAGTGCGAAAAGTGGTTTTTCAACACTAACACAAGTGCGAAAAGTGTTTTTTCCACACTAATACAAGTGCAAAAGTGGTTTCCTGCACCAACACAAGTGCGAAAAGTGGTTTTTCAACACTAACACAAGTGCAAAAAGTGGTTTTTCCACACTAATACAAGTGCAAAAGTGGTTTCCTGCACCAACACAAGTGCAAAAAGTGGTTTTTCTACACTAACACAAGTGCGAAAAGTGTTTTTTCCACACTAATACAAGTGCAAAAGTGGTTTCCTGCACCAACACATGTGCGAAAAGTGGTTTTTCAACACTAACACAAGTGCGAAAAGTGGTTTTTCAACACTAACACAAGTGCGAAAAGTGTTTTTTCCACACTAATACAAGTGCAAAAGTGGTTTGCTGCACCAACACAAGTGCGAAAAGTGGTTTTTCAACAATAACACAAGTGCGAAAAGTGGTTTTTCAACACTATCACAAGTGCAAAAAGTGTTTTTTCCACACTAATACAAGTGCAAAAGTGGTTTCCAGCACCAACACAAGTGCGAAATGTGGTTTTTCAACACTAACACAAGTGCGAAAAGTGGTTTTGCAACACTAACACAAGTGCGAAAAGTGGTTTTTCCACACGAATACAAGTGCAAAAGTTGTTTCCTGCACCAACACAAGTGCGAAAAGTGGTTTTTCAACACTAACACAAGTGCGAAAAGTGGTTTTTCAACACTATCACAAGTGCAAAAAGTGTTTTTTCCACACTAATACAAGTGCAAAAGTGGTTTCCTGCACCAACACAAGTGCGAAAAGTGGTTTTTCAACACTAACACAAGTGCGAAAAGTGGTTTTTCAACACTAACACAAGTGTGAAAAGTGGTTTTTCCACACTAATACAAGTGCAAAAGTGGTTTCCTGCACCAACACAAGTGCGAAAAGTAGTTTTTCAACACTAACACAAGTGCAAAAAGTGGTTTTTCAACACTATCACAAGTGCAAAAAGTGTTTTTTCCACACTAATACAAGTGCAAAAGTGGTTTCCTGCACCAACACAAGTGCGAAAAGTGGTTTTTCAACACTAACACAAGTGCGAAAAGTGGTTTTTCAACACTAACACAAGTGCGAAAAGTGGTTTTTCAACACTATCACAAGTGCGAAAAGTGGTTTTCCACATTAATACAAGTACAAAAGTGGTTTCCTGCACCAACACAAGTGCGAAAAGTGGTTTTTCAACACTAACACAAGTGCCAAAAGTGGTTTTTCAACACTATCACAAGGGCAAAAAGTGTTTTTTTCACACTAATACAAGTGCAAAAGTGGTTTCCTGCACCAACACATGTGCGAAAAGTGGTTTTTCAACACTAACACAAGTGCGAAAAATGGTTTTTCAACACTAACACAAGTGCGAAAAGTGGTTTTTCCACACTAATACAAGTGCAAAAGTGGTTTCCTGCACCAACACAAGTGCGAAAAGTGGTTTTTCAACACTAACACAAGTGCGAAAAGTGGTTTTTCAACACTATCACAAGTGCAAAAAGTGTTTTTTCCACACTAATACAAGTGCAAAAGTGGTTTCCTGCACCAAAACAAGTGCGAAATGTGGTTTTTCAACACTAACACAAGTGCAAAAAGTGGTTTTTCACCACTAACACAAGTGCGAAAAGTGGTTTTTCCACACTAATACAAGTGCAAAAGTTGTTTCCTGCACCAACACAAGTGCGAAAAGTGGTTTTTCAACACTAACACAAGTGCGAAAAGTGGTTTTTCATCACTATCAGAAGTGCAAAAAGTGTTTTTTCCACACTAATACAAGTGCAAAAGTGGTTTCCTGCACTAACACAAGTGCGAAAAGTGGTTTTTCAACACTAACGCAAGTGCGAAAAGTGGTTTTTCAACACTAACAGAAGTGCGAAAAGTGGTTTTTCCACACTAATACAAGTGCAAAAGTGGTTTCCTGCACCAACACAAGTGCGAAAAGTGGTTTTTCAACACTAACACAAGTGTGAAAAGTTGTTTTTCAACACTAACACAAGTGCGAAAAGTGGTTTTTCCACACTAATACAAGTGCAAAAGTGGTATCCTGCACCAACACAAGTGCGAAAAGTGGTTTTTCAACACTAACACAAGTGCGAAAAGTGGTTTTTCAACACTATCACAAGTGCAAAAAGTGTTTTTTCCACACTAATACAAGTGCAAAAGTGGTTTCCTGCACCAACACAAGTGTGAAAAGTGGTTTTTCAACACTAACACAAGTGCGAAAAGTGGTTTTTCAACACTACCACAAGTGCAAAAAGTGTTTTTTCCACACTAATACAAGTGCGAAAAGTGGTTTCCTGCACCAACACAAGTGTGAAAAGTGGTTTTTCAACACTAACACAAGTGCGAAAAGTGGTTTTTCCACACTAATACAAGTGCAAAAGTGGTTTCCTGCACCAACACAAGTGCGAAAAGTGGTTTTTCAACACTAACACAAGTGCAAAAAGTGTTTTTTCCACACTAATACAAGTGCAAAAGTGGTTTCCTGCACCAACACATGTGCGAAAAGTGGTTTTTCAACACTAACACAAGTGCGAAAAGTGGTTTTTCAACATTAACACAAGTGCAAAAAGTGTTTTTTCCACACTAATACAAGTGCAAAAGTGGTTTCCTGCACCAACACAAGTGCGAAAAGTGGTTTTTCAACACTATCACAAGTGTGAAAAGTGGTTTTTCAAGACTAACACAAGTGCGAAAAGTGGTTTTTCCACACTAATACAAGTGCAAAAGTGGTTTCCTGCACCAACACAAGTGCGAAAAGTGGTTTTTCAACACTAACACAAGTGCGAAAAGTGGTTTTTCAACACTAACACAAGTGCGAAAAGTGGTTTTTCAACACTATCACAAGTGCGAAAAGTGGTTTTTCCACATTAATACAAGTGCAAAAGTGGTTTCCTGCACCAACACAAGTGCGAAAAGTGGTTTTTCAACACTAACACAAGTGCCAAAAGTGGTTTTTCAACACTATCACAAGTGCAAAAAGTGTTTTTTCCACACTAATACAAGTGCAAAAGTGGTTTCCTGCACCAACACAAGTGCGAAAAGTGGTTTTTCAACACTAACACAAGTGCGAAAAGTGGTTTTTCAACACTATCACAAGTGCAAAAAGTGTTTTTTCCACACTAATACAAGTGCAAAAGTGGTTTCCTGCACCAAAACAAGTGCGAAATGTGGTTTTTCAACACTAACACAAGTGCAAAAAGTGGTTTTTCACCACTAACACAAGTGCGAAAAGTGGTTTTTCCACACTAATACAAGTGCAAAAGTTGTTTCCTGCACCAACACAAGTGCGAAAAGTGGTTTTTCAACACTAACACAAGTGCGAAAAGTGGTTTTTCATCACTATCAGAAGTGCAAAAAGTGTTTTTTCCACACTAATACAAGTGCAAAAGTGGTTTCCTGCACTAACACAAGTGCGAAAAGTGGTTTTTCAACACTAACGCAAGTGCGAAAAGTGGTTTTTCAACACTAACAGAAGTGCGAAAAGTGGTTTTTCCACACTAATACAAGTGCAAAAGTGGTTTCCTGCACCAACACAAGTGCGAAAAATGGTTTTTCAACACTAACACAAGTGTGAAAAGTTGTTTTTCAACACTAACACAAGTGCGAAAAGTGGTTTTTCCACACTAATACAAGTGCAAAAGTGGTATCCTGCACCAACACAAGTGCGAAAAGTGGTTTTTCAACACTAACACAAGTGCGAAAAGTGGTTTTTCAACACTATCACAAGTGCAAAAAGTGTTTTTTCCACACTAATACAAGTGCAAAAGTGGTTTCCTGCACCAACACAAGTGTGAAAAGTGGTTTTTCAACACTAACACAAGTGCGAAAAGTGGTTTTTCAACACTACCACAAGTGCAAAAAGTGTTTTTTCCACACTAATACAAGTGCGAAAAGTGGTTTCCTGCACCAACACAAGTGTGAAAAGTGGTTTTTCAACACTAACACAAGTGCGAAAAGTGGTTTTTCCACACTAATACAAGTGCAAAAGTGGTTTCCTGCACCAACACAAGTGCGAAAAGTGGTTTTTCAACACTAACACAAGTGCAAAAAGTGTTTTTTCCACACTAATACAAGTGCAAAAGTGGTTTCCTGCACCAACACATGTGCGAAAAGTGGTTTTTCAACACTAACACAAGTGCGAAAAGTGGTTTTTCAACATTAACACAAGTGCAAAAAGTGTTTTTTCCACACTAATACAAGTGCAAAAGTGGTTTCCTGCACCAACACAAGTGCGAAAAGTGGTTTTTCAACACTATCACAAGTGTGAAAAGTGGTTTTTCAAGACTAACACAAGTGCGAAAAGTGGTTTTTCCACACTAATACAAGTGCAAAAGTGGTTTCCTGCACCAACACAAGTGCGAAAAGTGGTTTTTCAACACTAACACAAGTGCGAAAAGTGGTTTTTCAACACTAACACAAGTGCGAAAAGTGGTTTTTCAACACTATCACAAGTGCGAAAAGTGGTTTTTCCACATTAATACAAGTGCAAAAGTGGTTTCCTGCACCAACACAAGTGCGAAAAGTGGTTTTTCAACACTAACACAAGTGCCAAAAGTGGTTTTTCAACACTATCACAAGTGCAAAAAGTGTTTTTTCCACACTAATACAAGTGCAAAAGTGGTTTCCTGCACCAACACATGTGCGAAAAGTGGTTTTTCAACACTAACACAAGTGTGAAAAGTGGTTTTTCAACACTAACACAAGTGCGAAAAGTGGTTTTTCCACACTAATACAAGTGCAAAAGTGGTTTCCTGCACCAACACAAGTGCGAAAAGTGGTTTTTCAACACTAACACAAGTGCGAAAAGTGGTTTTTCAACACTATCACAAGTGCAAAAAGTGTTTTTTCCACACTAATACAAGTGCAAAGTGGTTTCCTGCACCAACACAAGTGCGAAATGTGGTTTTTCAACACTAACACAAGTGCGAAAAGTGGTTTTTCAACACTAACACAAGTGCGAAAAGTGGTTTTTCCACACTAATACAAGTGCAAAAGTTGTTTCCTTCTCCAACACAAGTGCGAAAAGTGGTTTTTCAACACTAACACAAGTGCGAAAAGTGGTTTTTCATCACTATCACAAGTGCAAAAAGTGTTTTTTCCACACTAATACAAGTGCAAAAGTGGTTTCCTGCACTAACACAAGTGCGAAAAGTGGTTTTTCAACACTAACGCAAGTGCGAAAAGTGGTTTTTCAACACTAACAGAAGTGCGAAAAGTGGTTTTTCCACACTAATACAAGTGCAAAAGTGGTTTCCTGCACCAACACAAGTGCGAAAAGTGGTTTTTCAACACTAACACAAGTGCGAAAAGTGGTTTTTCCACACTAATACAAGTGCAAAAGTGGTATCCTGCACCAACACAAGTGCGAAAAGTGGTTTTTCAACACTAACACAAGTTCGAAAAGTGGTTTTTCAACACTATCACAAGTGCAAAAAGTGTTTTTTCCACACTAATACAAGTGCAAAAGTGGTTTCCTGCACCAACACAAGTGCGAAAAGTGGTTTTTCAACACTAACACAAGTGCGAAAAGTGGTTTTTCAACACTAACACAAGTGTGAAAAGTGTTTTTTCCACACTAATACAAGTGCAAAAGTGGTTTCCTGCACCAACACAAGTGCGAAAAGTGGTTTTTCAACGCTAACACAAGTGCGAAAAGTGGTTTTTCAACACTAACACAAGTGCGAAAAGTGGTTTTTCAACACTAACACAAGTGCAAAAAGTGGTTTTTCCACACTAATACAAGTGCAAAAGTGGTTTCCTGCACCAACACAAATGCGAAAAGTGGTTTTTCAACATTAACACAAGTGCGAAAAGTGGTTTTTGAACACTATCACAAGTGCAAAAAGTGTTTTTTCCACACTAATACAAGTGCAAAAGTGGTTTCCTGCACCAACACAAGTGCGAAAAGTGGTTTTTCAACACTATCACAAGTGCGAAAAGTGGTTTTTCAACACTAACACAAGTGCGAAAAGTGGTTTTGCCACACTAATACAAGTGCAAAAGTGGTTTCCTGCACCAACACAAGTGCGAAAAGTGGTTTTTCAACACTAACACAAGTGCGAAAAGTGCTTTTTCAACACTATCACAAGTGCAAAAAGTGTTTTTCTACACTAATACAAGTGCAAAAGTGGTTTCCTGCACCAACACAAGTGCGAAAAGTGGTTTTTCTACACTAACACAAGTGCGAAAAGTGGTTTTTCAACACTATCACAAGTGCAAAAAGTGTTTTTTCCACACTAATACAAGTGCAAAAGTGGTTTCCTGCACCAACACAAGTACCAAAGGTGGTTTTTCAACACCAACACAAGTGCGAAAAGTGGTTTTTCAACACTAACACAAGTGCGAAAAGTGGTTTGTCAACACTATCACAAGTGCAAAAGTGTTTTTTCCACACTAATACAAGTGCAAAAGTGGTTTCCTGCACCAACACAAGTGCGAAAAGTGGTTTTTCAACACTAACACAAGTGCGAAAAGTGGTTTTTCAACACTAACACAAGTGCGAAAAGTGGTTTTTCAACACTATCACAAGTGCAAAAAGTGTTTTTTCCATACTAATACAAGTGCAAAAGTGGTTTCCTGCACCAACACAAGTGCGAAAAGTGGTTTTTCAACACTAACACAAGTGCGAAAAGTGGTTTTTCAACACTAACACAAGTGCGAAAAGTGTTTTTTCCACACTAATACAAGTGCAAAAGTGGTTTCCTGCACCAACACAAGTGCGAAAAGTGGTTTTTCAACACTAACACAAGTGCAAAAAGTGGTTTTTCCACACTAATACAAGTGCAAAAGTGGTTTCCTGCACCAACACAAGTGCGAAAAGTGGTTTTTCAACACTAACACAAGTGCAAAAAGTGTTTTTTCCACACTAATACAAGTGCAAAAGTGGTTTCCTGCACCAACACATGTGCGAAAAGTGGTTTTTCAACACTAACACAAGTGCGAAAAGTGGTTTTTCAACACTAACACAAGTGCAAAAAGTGTTTTTTCCACACTAATACAAGTGCAAAAGTGGTTTCCTGCACCAACACAAGTGCGAAAAGTGGTTTTTCAACACTAACACAAGTGCGAAAAGTGGTTTTTCAACACTATCACAAGTGCAAAAAGTGTTTTTTCCACACTAATACAAGTGCAAAAGTGGTTTCCAGCACCAACACAAGTGCGAAATGTGGTTTTTCAACACTAACACAAGTGCGAAAAGTGGTTTTGCAACACTAACACAAGTGCGAAAAGTGGTTTTTCCACACGAATACAAGTGCAAAAGTTGTTTCCTGCACCAACACAAGTGCGAAAAGTGGTTTTTCAACACTAACACAAGTGTGAAAAGTGGTTTTTCAACACTAACACAAGTGCAAAAAGTGGTTTTTCCACACTAATACAAGTGCAAAAGTGGTTTCCTGCACCAACACAAATGCGAAAAGTGGTTTTTCAACATTAACACAAGTGCGAAAAGTGGTTTTTGAACACTATCACAAGTGCAAAAAGTGTTTTTTCCACACTAATACAAGTGCAAAAGTGGTTTCCTGCACCAACACAAGTGCGAAAAGTGGTTTTTCAACACTATCACAAGTGCGAAAAGTGGTTTTTCAACACTAACACAAGTGCGAAAAGTGGTTTTGCCACACTAATACAAGTGCAAAAGTGGTTTCCTGCACCAACACAAGTGCGAAAAGTGGTTTTTCAACACTAACACAAGTGCGAAAAGTGCTTTTTCAACACTATCACAAGTGCAAAAAGTGTTTTTCCACACTAATACAAGTGCAAAAGTGGTTTCCTGCACCAACACAAGTGCGAAAAGTGGTTTTTCTACACTAACACAAGTGCGAAAAGTGGTTTTTCAACACTATCACAAGTGCAAAAAGTGTTTTTTCCACACTAATACAAGTGCAAAAGTGGTTTCCTGCACCAACACAAGTGCCAAAGGTGGTTTTTCAACACCAACACAAGTGCGAAAAGTGGTTTTTCAACACTAACACAAGTGCGAAAAGTGGTTTGTCAACACTATCACAAGTGCAAAAGTGTTTTTTCCACACTAATACAAGTGCAAAAGTGGTTTCCTGCACCAACACAAGTGCGAAAAGTGGTTTTTCAACACTAACACAAGTGCGAAAAGTGGTTTTTCAACACTAACACAAGTGCGAAAAGTGGTTTTTCAACACTATCACAAGTGCAAAAAGTGTTTTTTCCATACTAATACAAGTGCAAAAGTGGTTTCCTGCACCAACACAAGTGCGAAAAGTGGTTTTTCAACACTAACACAAGTGCGAAAAGTGGTTTTTCAACACTAACACAAGTGCGAAAAGTGTTTTTTCCACACTAATACAAGTGCAAAAGTGGTTTCCTGCACCAACACAAGTGCGAAAAGTGGTTTTTCAACACTAACACAAGTGCAAAAAGTGGTTTTTCCACACTAATACAAGTGCAAAAGTGGTTTCCTGCACCAACACAAGTGCGAAAAGTGGTTTTTCAACACTAACACAAGTGCGAAAAGTGTTTTTTCCACACTAATACAAGTGCAAAAGTGGTTTCCTGCACCAACACATGTGCGAAAAGTGGTTTTTCAACACTAACACAAGTGCGAAAAGTGGTTTTTCCACACTAATACAAGTGCAAAAGTGGTTTCCTGCACCAACACAAGTGCGAAAAGTAGTTTTTCAACACTAACACAAGTGCAAAAAGTGGTTTTTCAACACTATCACAAGTGCAAAAAGTGTTTTTTCCACACTAATACAAGTGCAAAAGTGGTTTCCTGCACCAACACAAGTGCGAAAAGTGGTTTTTCAACACTAACACAAGTGCGAAAAGTGGTTTTTCAACACTAACACAAGTGCGAAAAGTGGTTTTTCAACACTATCACAAGTGCGAAAAGTGGTTTTCCACATTAATACAAGTGCAAAAGTGGTTTCCTGCACCAACACAAGTGCGAAAAGTGGTTTTTCAACACTAACACAAGTGCCAAAAGTGGTTTTTCAACACTATCACAAGGGCAAAAAGTGTTTTTTCCACACTAATACAAGTGCAAAAGTGGTTTCCTGCACCAACACATGTGCGAAAAGTGGTTTTTCAACACTAACACAAGTGCGAAAAATGGTTTTTCACCACTAACACAAGTGCGAAAAGTGGTTTTTCCACACTAATACAAGTGCAAAAGTTGTTTCCTGCACCAACACAAGTGCGAAAAGTGGTTTTTCAACACTAACACAAGTGCGAAAAGTGGTTTTTCATCACTATCAGAAGTGCAAAAAGTGTTTTTTCCACACTAATACAAGTGCAAAAGTGGTTTCCTGCACTAACACAAGTGCGAAAAGTGGTTTTTCAACACTAACGCAAGTGCGAAAAGTGGTTTTTCAACACTAACAGAAGTGCGAAAAGTGGTTTTTCCACACTAATACAAGTGCAAAAGTGGTTTCCTGCACCAACACAAGTGCGAAAAGTGGTTTTTCAACACTAACACAAGTGCGAAAAGTGGTTTTTCAACACTAACACAAGTGCGAAAAGTGGTTTTTCCACACTAATACAAGTGCAAAAGTGGTATCCTGCACCAACACAAGTGCGAAAAGTGGTTTTTCAACACTAACACAAGTGCGAAAAGTGGTTTTTCAACACTATCACAAGTGCAAAAAGTGTTTTTTCCACACTAATACAAGTGCAAAAGTGGTTTCCTGCACCAACACAAGTGTGAAAAGTGGTTTTTCAACACTAACACAAGTGCGAAAAGTGGTTTTTCAACACTATCACAAGTGCAAAAAGTGTTTTTTCCACACTAATACAAGTGCGAAAAGTGGTTTCCTGCACCAACACAAGTGTGAAAAGTGGTTTTTCAACACTAACACAAGTGCGAAAAGTGGTTTTTCCACACTAATACAAGTGCAAAAGTGGTTTCCTGCACCAACACAAGTGCGAAAAGTGGTTTTTCAACACTAACACAAGTGCAAAAAGTGTTTTTTCCACACTAATACAAGTGCAAAAGTGGTTTCCTGCACCAACACATGTGCGAAAAGTGGTTTTTCAACACTAACACAAGTGCGAAAAGTGGTTTTTCAACACTAACACAAGTGCGAAAAGTGTTTTTTCCACACTAATATAAGTAGGTGATAAATGTTGCTTCTGGGACACCTCCGTTTAACATGGGAAATCCCTATCTAATGTCATTTACCCCCCTGTTTTAAAAAAAATCATAAACACCTCTATTTCTCCCTCTATGAACCTATAATCCTTCTCGCCTTATGAACCTATAATCCTTCTCGCCTTATGAACCTATAATCCTTCTCACCTTATGAACCTATGATCCTTCTCGCCTTATGAACCTATGATTTTCTTCCTTTATGAACCTATAATCCTTCTAGCCTTATGAACCTATGATCATTCTCACTTACATGTAAATTTTACCCTATTCCCCCCACTACCCCCTTAATGTAGTTCCTTAGACCACTCTGCTAATGAGCCTATAAATATATTATCTCTTTCTAACTTTTTTAAGAGTTCCATTCTCCTATAGAACTCATCCCCATCAAGTATATTTATAAAGTATACAGGTTCCTTAACCTTTTGTTGTGAAAGTATAAAGTGGTATGTTTCACGGAGGGTTCTTGTTTGACCTCCTCCTCTCCCACATACCATTTTAAAATTATAATATTTATTATCCGATTGATAACCATTAAAGTTCTCACTCCACTCTAATATATTTTTCTTCCCACCCTCCATTACCCCACTTAACAAATGAATACGTTTATCCGTCTTGAGAACCTTCTGACCAGTGATTCTCTCAACCTCTTGAATCTGATATTTTTCACATTCGTTATGTTTTCCATTTATATACCAAGGTTGATTACACCTCCACTCTTTAGTCTGGTTGATACTTGGTTCTATCATTTATATAATAGTAAAAAAGGTGGCGGTAGCCCGTTAAAATCCCTAACCCCCCTTTTTAACTTATCACTTATATATATATATATCTTATATACTTATATAACCATAAGGGAGACGATCAATTCCATTTTCTAAAATAAACCTCTTATCATCAAAAGCCCCCAATGCTTTCTTATGTGTGGGCGGGGTCTGTGTGGGTGTGGTCTGTGTGGGTGTGGTCTGTGTGGGTGTGGTCTGTGTGGGTGGGGTCTGTGTGGGTGGGGTTTGTGGGTGGGGTCTGTGTGGGTGTGGCTTATGATTTTTTTTTTTTTTTTATTACTACTAATTAAATTAGCTAATCTGGGTGGATGAAAGTATGGATGGTTGTTGTTTAATGAATTATCAGTTTTGTTTTTTGTAATTCTTGTGAGTAAAATGAACCCAAGATTTCTTCCCAATTCATATCATATAATTTGTAAGTCCAAGGCATAGTATCCATTACATCAACGATTTTGAATAATTCATTAGTCCATCTCTTTGTATAACCTTTCTCAAAATGACTTTTCCATCTGTATATTCTTACAATATCACCAACTTTGAACTTGGGCTTTCTCAAATTAATCTCCTTTTCATATTCTAATTTTGTAAATGTTTCTGATGGTTTTGATTTTGTTGATGAATGAACTGTATTATTGTAATTATCTGCAATATCCTGAATAAAATACACCCATTTTTGGGAACCGAGTTGTGTGAATTTTTTATATAATTTCTCTTTTAAAGTACGATTAAAACGCTCAATAACAACTGCTTTTCCTTCATTAAAGGTGCTGTATAATTTAATACCCTCCCCCTTAAGAAATTTCATAAATATTTTGTTATAGAACTCTGTTCCCTCATCGGTCCACAGTTTCTTTGGTTTTCTTTTACTTTTATTAAATATCTGTTGGAAGGCTAACTTCAGAGTATAACCTCTCTTGTTTTTCAAAGGAACAACCCAAGCAAATCTACTCCTCAAATCAATAACGGTTAAAGCATACTTGTATCCCTTATCATTTTTTAGTTCGATTAAATCAGCGGACCATATGTGGTCGGTGTATTTAGAATAAACTTTCCTTCTTTTAAACTTTGTGATTATAGGTTTATGTAATTCATCAGCCAAAAGCTCCTCAGTCTTGATGACATCATGAGAGCCTAATAGTTTTTTGAGGGTGAATAACCAAGGCCAAGTTTCAATTTAGCATTTATCAAATTTCTCACAATAAACCTATCAACTTTCTCTCTCAACGTTGGATTTTGTATCAAAGACAAATTATACAACATTTCTCTGTCGGCTTTATGTTTTTCAGTCAATGTAGTGGTTTTCCCATAAGCAATATCATGCTTCATACACACTTCATCAACCCTATTTGTAGGTTTAGACCAAGGTTTAGGATTGTCAGCCTCATCTAATCTTTTATCCAAGTTTGTTCCTGGGCCACAGAAAGAATACCCTGGAAGGTGTAATTCCCCTGGAATTCCAGTTGTTGTAAATTTGCTACCTGACAAAAACTTTTGTATGTCTCCTCCACTTTTAGGAGAGATGAATTGACACTTTTTAGAACCACACACTTGACATATTCCTTTTTGATAAACTCTATTATTTTTAGCTTTAACATAAGAGATATTTTTAGATTTAGTTTTCTTTTTACATTTGAGACAATAACTCATATTTATTTATGAGAAAAAGTTCTACATAGTGCCAAAACCTTTTTGGTTTTCAACATATACATTTCTATCTTGATTTTTAAAACATAAAGAATCCTTAGAAATGACTTCACTCTCTCCTCCATTTATTTACAAATAAAACTAACTAAAGTCAATAACACCAACATCATCAACTATATGTTGTATATCTGCGCTCTGAATTCATTATAGCAAATTTAAAAACCAATAAGTTCGGAAGAGTCATTAATTCTTTATTTTCCTCTTCAGTGCGTTGAGATTTATTTATTTGTCGTAATACCTTCAATCTTTCATTAATCTCAGGAATGGTCATATTTTTATATTTTTCCTCCCTCTCCTCCTCCTCCTTTTTCTCCCTTTCCCCCCTCTCCTCCTTCTCCTTTTTCTCCCTTTCATCCTTCTCCTCCTTCTCCTTTTCCTCCCTCTCCTCCTTCTCCCTTTCCCCCTTCTCCTCCTTCTCTCTTTCCTCCTTCTCTTCTTCAACTCCTTCCTCCTTCTCTTCTTCAACTCCTTCCTCATCCCTTGCTACCCTTGAGTTTGAACCCCAAAGAATATTATACATATACTCATCTGGATTTTGAGATATTCTTGTATCTATAATTATTTTTCTCATAATAGGATACCAATAAGATTTGTTGACGATTTCTAAAAGAGTTTTATATTTCATAACTTTGAGAAGTTCATTTTTATTTAATATTTTAAACAAGTCTCTATTTGTGGGTTTAACAATATCAGTATAAGGCCAGTTTTTAATGACAAAATTCCCATGTATATGCTCCAAATCATAAGGTATGTAATACCGAGCACCCTTTTCTTGTAGGTATCCTTGAATACAAAAATTATAATTCTCTTGTAGTCTTCTTCCTGCCATTTATGTATCAGAAATATATGTGAGATTAATATTATGACAGGTAATACCACCCCATCTTCCCACTACCAAATCGGTTTGTATTCCTCGGCTTTCTATCCTTATCTCATTACCTTCCTTCTTTGTCATGCGAACCATCGCTATACTATCATATATTTTTCTTTTCTTAAAATCACGTATTTGTTGTTTGCTAATTGTACTTCCACATAAATCCTTATCTTCACCAAGTGGATAATATTCTTCTTTACGAGACTGATTTAAATCATGTAGGTCTTCTATGTTTATTGAAAAAGACCAATTATACCCTAAATCAGACATATCATACCCCCATTTATTAATTCGCATATTAACTAAATGTCCTTCTTTATAAAATTCAATTGTAAGCAGGTAGTTAAATTCAATGAGGAAAGGTGTATGGTCAGTATAACCAGGTGTTGTGGTTGTAAATTTTACTTGTTTAACAAAACGTGCTGTTTTCTTTAAAAATATATATTGTGATAAATCACTTAATCTAATTAAGTCATTCGCATCTGTAGGGTTTGGATAATTGATTAATTTATAAGTATTCTTCATATTAATATTTTTACTTACACTATATTTTTGTCGTTCAGCCTGTGCCTTTGTATAATAATTTGATAAATCAATATCCTGAGAGGATTTTCCAAAGATAGAACCATCTTTTCCAACATAAGTCATTTATATTAGATTAAAAATGATATCATAAAAATTTTCATTATTGTTGAGTTTAAATAATACATATAAACATAATTGACCACAACATTTAGAATTAATTTCTTGAACTTGAAATGTTTGATAAACACCATTCTGTAAGAATTGTATTACTTCAACAGGTGGTGGCATACCATAACTATCAAAA
Organism: Myxine glutinosa; assembly: GCF_964187855.1. Classification (NCBI taxonomy): domain Eukaryota; kingdom Metazoa; phylum Chordata; class Myxini; order Myxiniformes; family Myxinidae; genus Myxine; species Myxine glutinosa. Next base: position 60,690 of record NW_027617308.1, on the reverse strand, counting down.
TAATATTTATCCTGACTATTATGAATACAAACCCAATGAGAACCATTCTGTGTGTCTAAATTCATAATAATATTCTTTGTATTCTTATTTATATGTATTAATTCATCTCTCATACAAATAACCACATTATCAATTTTTAGTGTTTTACAATACTTAGCGAGTTCTATATTTGACGTTGTATTCTTTCCAAATTGTTTAAACCATTTATCCATTTATTTATGAGAAAGATACAATCCATTACCCCGTTTAGTTAGTTTAACACCCGCTTGAGCGATAGAGGAAAGCATATCTCCAACTAACAATCTAGCTTTATCAGGTAGACTTTCAAGTTTTTGAGCAAAATCTACAATTACACCACTTCCACTAATTTGTTTCTCCAACTCCTTGTTATGTCTTTCCAATTCTTTTTGAGCTTTTAGTTGTGCCTTCCTTTCGTTAGCAGTTTTTATCGCTGCTGAAATACCACCAGTCAATGCTCCCGCCGCACTTAAACCAGCAAATAAAGGAATTAGAAATGGGAGAAATCCTCCTCTTGACTCGTCTATTGAATATTTCTTTAACATAGGTTTTGTCATTTTAATTTTAAGTGATCCAACATCATTTAGTGTTTTCACCTGCTCTCTTGTGAGTAAAACATCAATTCTTACAGCTCCTTTTCTTTGAAATGTATTAACATTAATAATACAAGGCTTTTGATTTTGAATACAAGATGTTAATTTATCAAGATTGATTTGATTAACATATACCCCTACCATTTATTTATGAGAAAAAACCTATGTGATATTAATCATAACACCATTATCTGTATTAATCTGTAATTCTGTTTCCTCCAAAAGCAAACAATAAGCATCAACTTCTTCATTCTCTCCTCTTTCAATGTATAGAGAAGTATCCACTCTATTAGACTTTATAGTTTCCTTTTGAGAACTCAGGTCAATTGTGTAGATTGTATAAAGTTTTTGAAACGCAACCATATCCAAAATAGGTTCATTATTACCGTTGCTTTCACACACCTTTTGGTAAGACTTGTAGGCTTCCGCATAATCATTTTTTTCCCAATCAATTTCCAATCTATCTCGCGGATAAAATGTCCCATCAAGAGAAACCCGAAGTTGTTTCACCTTAGCATTATCACTCAGGGCATTATTCTTATTAGTACCGTCCTCTCCATCTGGTTTCTTAAAAATGAGCCATAGGTATCGTGGCTTTCCTTCAAGAACACCCAAATTCCAAGTGTAGGTAGTGTGTTCCAGTTTAACGTGTTGACATCTTCTTTTAAGGTATGATACATTTAGCGGTTTCTTTGAGTTAAGTCTTCTATTTAACATCTCTTCCGTTTTAAGATTAGGAGTATATTCACTAATATACCAACACAAATCATTAATAACAAATTTATTATTGTCGCCAAAAGCATTTTCAACCCCAAAAAGCAACCTATTTACATTATCATTCCTTTGTAGTTGAAATCTAATTTTAAGCCCATACAAAACTTTATCATAATCACAAAATCCAAATATACCTTTCAGAGGTACTGCTACCGTAAAACTATTCTCTGCTTTTGCGTCATCATTATACATTGACTTCCTTTGACTATAACCAGGGTCTGCGTTTGTTCCTGTTGACATATCAGGAATAAAACCTTCAACAGCTCCCTTACCCATTCTATCACTAAACGAATATAGTGTAAATTTCATCATTTCAGATGTAGCAGAGACATAATCAACCGCTTCAACCTCTTGTGTTCCAATATACAGGCGGACACTGTCAAACATTTTCCAGAAGAAATCATTTACGAGTGTAGCATTAGTATTATTCGCAGCCTTAGTGAATTTAAATTTACACAGCAAGAAACTATCAGCTATATTCAAGTAAGTTTGTTGATTATTTATTTCAAAACTTTTTGTTCCGTTTGAATTCCAGTCTGTTCCTGTTATAGCATTTACCTTAAAATAGTCTTCCTTTTTAGTGGAGTTTGAAATGATAATCGTATCATCCAAATCATAGATACTATCAATCGCTTCCATACTTGTATTTATATAGCATTAAAATTGTTGAAACCCTGACCCAAGTATTTTAATGATTTTTTGTCGTTCTTGTGAAGATAGTTGAGTTTTACCTTTTTTAATTTCTTTGATTGCTTGTAATTTATGAGACTCCTTTTGAGCATCTTTTATACTCTTTATAGCACCCGCAACTGAGCCCACGGCAGAAGCAGTTGAACCAATTAGGTCTTTATGTTTAAGGATGGTTGAACCAATACCCATTAGAGTATCAATTATCCCATCTCCTTTATTTCTAAATTGATGTCCCACACCCCGTTGTCTCTTTGGTTTATAGTATCCTCTCCCAAGAAACATACCTTCACCCTTATAGTATGGTGAAAGGAACATCCCATCCCCTGTAATTATTTTATATTTTCCCAACTCGTGTTTTCTCACAATAACCATTATTTATTTATTGAAAAACTTCACGTAGGTGAATTCTGATGGATATAATTTCATCATTAAAGGATATCATACGATTATCTTGGTCGGTTATCCTAAAATTTACTCTGTATATGGTTTTTCCTGACACAGGTAAATAGACAAGATTTTTTGGTTCCATATTAAATTTATAACCAATCGGGGTTGAGTATGCGCTGAATGAAAATATTGTATTTGTTCTTATTCCATCGTTATAAGCACCATCAATCAAATCACAATGAATTAATACTGAATTTATACCGGAGGATATTTGAATGACATTATCACTGTAAGACGTCCTGTTAGTTTCAACCTTTTTTGAAGAGAAACCCAATAGCTCTCTAAACGATTTTTCAATGGTGAAATCAACTTTATAATTATTTTTAAGTTTAATAGTTGATTTTGAAGTGTGTTTTTGAATATCTATTACAATATTTTTTGGTTCATCACCTTTTTCTTTCATAAGGCGAGAGACTTCTGAAGATATTTGAGAAATCTCGTAAGCACCGGGTGAAACGGTTATAGTTTTATATCCACTTCCTGGATTATAACTAAACTTGTTGTTTTTCTCTGTGATATTAAACAAGGTATTATAAGTCTCCATTGACAACAAAGAAGCCTCATATTCTTTTTTGGGGTCAAGTTGTAGTGGGTAAGGGAATGAAGCTGTGTAATCACTCGTTGTGAAATTAAAACTAAGAATTGTGCTTCTCATCTTATTTAATATCTAATAAAATATCTTTGTATTGACATTTATTAATTATTTTCATATTCATCAACTGATCTAAAATGGCGGATGCTTCATTAAAACAATTGTTGTTTCCAGCCTTCTTACTACCTAACAACAATAATAACCTATTAACTAATTGTGATGGGTCATTTGGAAGAAAACTAACACCCGAACCAAGCTTACTTAAAGCATCAATAATATGTTTCTCCTTCTCATTCTTCTTACTTTTACCAGCAACAGAAACTCCATAATCAAGTGTGTTTAGCAACTCAATATACTCTCTATCTTCCTCTCTTTCCATTTCAAGCGGTTCATCAAAATAAGGTGAATTAGAATGTCCATCTTTTGTTAGAAGAAACATTAATCTTGGGGTTAATTCAACATTTGGTTGGTCAGAACTTAAGAACACCAATTTATCATTAAATATCAATAACTTTTCTTTCACAAGATGGAACTGTGCTGGTTCTTCTGTTGGAATGAGACCTGCTCTGGTTTTTGAACCCTTCAAATATTCATTGTTTTGAAGAGCTTCTACAATATAATTGGAAAGTTTATTTACCTTCTCAAGATGCCGAAATAATCCTTCATCATCATATTCTAATTCTCCAAGTTCTTGCTCTGTCATTTGACTAAAATCTTTGAGCATTTGAAATTTTTTTGGAGTAAATTCTACCATGGGAACTGTAGGTGAAATCGTTTGTTGAGTTTTTAAAAGTGGTTTAAAAAATTTCTCTTGTTTTCTTTCAAAGGCTTCTTCACCAGTTAGTTTCTGTCTCCTTTTCTTCTTTATGTCTTCCTGTTGCTTTACAACTTTTGAAAGCAACTCTTGATGTTCTTTAAACTTTCTTACTCTTTCTTCGGTATTCATTTTCTGTATTTATTTATTGAAAAATATCATTTAGTATCTCATCTTGTTTCACAACAATATATTTATATTTTCCGATCGTGTGTTTCATATTATTTTCAAATTCCTTCTTACTACGTAATGTAGAACAATTATCTCTCCAAAAATTATTTGTATCTATTGAATTTAACTTAAATAAAATAAAAGTATTAGCATTGTTTCTTATTGAGCGCCGAGGGAGTTGAAAATATGACTGACTAAGATAAATACAATTACAAGAAGAATGTCTCCCTCTTGTATAGTAGCTATCCATTACTGTTTGGTTTCTCTCATTAACACAATCATCAAAGATAACGAGGTTCTTTTTTGATTTATCTAAATCTTGAGGTGAAGGTATATCATCCGTATTATCACTGAGAATACAAGTTATGGGTTTTAGTTTTGATTTTGATTTCTGTGTATCACAAAATAATTGTATTATATCATCAATATTATAATCATTTAGTTTGTTTTGAAGTTTAAATAAACCGATAATGTCTTCCTTTTTAAGACCCGCATTAAAACCCTGTGAGAGTAGTTGATACTCAGGTTGAAAACTTGACTTTGTAAAAATTATTAAATTATCATAATCTAAAAAATTAGGACTAAGGAGCATCTTTAAAAGTAAACAGGTTTTTCCACATCCGCTTGAACCGACTATTAGACATCTCAATGAATTTGGAAGATTTTTATGGTTATTAAATTTTATCTTATTTTCCCAAACAGGTAAAAAATCATTCATTTATATATTTGGAAAACAAGTCATCTAACTTTTTTTGAGTTTTTTGAGAAACTCTATATTTTATCCTGAGTTCAGGTTTAATTTCAAAATAATCCATTATTTTGTTTATATAGTATCTTGTATTAACATTTCCATTAAAATTATTTTGAATAATAAATATCATTAAACCCTTATACATTTCCTCAATACAAATAGTCTCTTCCCTTGTAAGAAATGGTGTATTATCCCCATAATACTTAACATTCATCTCTCTTATTAATCTTGTAAAGTAATTCATTTTTGGTTCTAATTTAAAAGAGTTATATATTTTTCTATATTTTTTATTATCATTAATTAGAAGATAATCACAGAAAATACATTGTTTATATGCTTCTGATTCTGTATTAAGCCCCACTCTACCACAAGCCGGACAATTCTCTAATTTATCATATGGAGAGTCTGGAAATTCTAAATATCCTTCAGAATTTATCATATTTATATAGTAAAATTATACTTAAAACAAAGTGCCTTTTTTAGAGGCTTTTTTAAAGATGAAACTGTGCTTAAAGTAAAACACCTTTGAGCTTTTCAACTCGTTTTATGTATATAACTTTACTTAAACTAAACGCAAATTTATTAGCTAATAAATACAATGTTTCAAAACACAAAAGACAAATTTCAATCAATCTCTACTTCGGTGGAAGATATAGAAAAATATGTCAAAGATGTTAAATTGAACAAAGATAAATATGGAAATTTTTGGATTAAACCCATAATGGAGAATAACATGTGTCCTTTTATTAAATTTACAGGACAAGCTATGTTAATTAATAACTCTATTAAAGTAAATTTGACAAAAGTTTCTCCACTACTACTAACAATTTACTCAAAGCT
>NW_027617308.1:0-50000 GCF_964187855.1 Myxine glutinosa | reverse complement strand
AGTCATTAATGTATGATTACTTTTATATTAATCTAAAATCAAAGTATAAGGATAATGTGTCATTGTTGTATATGGATACTGATAGTTTTATTTTGAAAATTAATACTGATGATGTTTATTCAGATATGAAAAAGGACATTAATATCTATGATACAAGTAATTACAGTCCAGAGAGTGAGTTGTTCTCTTCTAAAAATAAAAAGGTGATTGGAAAGTTCAAGGATGAATTGGGAGGAAATGTTATGAGTGAATTTGTGGGATTGAGGTCGAAGGCTTATGCTTATAAATACATTGTGAATAACGTTGAAAAGACTGATAAGAAGTTAAAAGGTATAAAGAAAAATGTCATTAAAGAAACAATAAACTTTAAGGATTATTATAACTGTTTAACAACAAAGAAAGAAGAGTTTAGAAAGATTAATGGAATAAGAAGTTATAAACATCAATTATATTCAGAAGAGGTGAATAAGAAAGCATTGGGGGCTTTTGATGATAAGAGGTTTATTTTAGAAAATGGAATTGATCGTCTCCCTTATGGTTATATAAGTATATAAGATATATATATATATAAGTGATAAGTTAAAAAGGGGGGTTAGGGATTTTAACGGGCTACCGCCACCTTTTTTACTATTATATAAATGATAGAACCAAGTATCAACCAGACTAAAGAGTGGAGGTGTAATCAACCTTGGTATATAAATGGAAAACATAACGAATGTGAAAAATATCAGATTCAAGAGGTTGAGAGAATCACTGGTCAGAAGGTTCTCAAGACGGATAAACGTATTCATTTGTTAAGTGGGGTAATGGAGGGTGGGAAGAAAAATATATTAGAGTGGAGTGAGAACTTTAATGGTTATCAATCGGATAATAAATATTATAATTTTAAAATGGTATGTGGGAGAGGAGGAGGTCAAACAAGAACCCTCCGTGAAACATACCACTTTATACTTTCACAACAAAAGGTTAAGGAACCTGTATACTTTATAAATATACTTGATGGGGATGAGTTCTATAGGAGAATGGAACTCTTAAAAAAGTTAGAAAGAGATAATATATTTATAGGCTCATTAGCAGAGTGGTCTAAGGAACTACATTAAGGGGGTAGTGGGGGGAATAGGGTAAAATTTACATGTAAGTGAGAATGATCATAGGTTCATAAGGCTAGAAGGATTATAGGTTCATAAAGGAAGAAAATCATAGGTTCATAAGGCGAGAAGGATCATAGGTTCATAAGGTGAGAAGGATTATAGGTTCATAAGGCGAGAAGGATTATAGGTTCATAAGGCGAGAAGGATTATAGGTTCATAGAGGGAGAAATAGAGGTGTTTATGATTTTTTTTAAAACAGGGGGGTAAATGACATTAGATAGGGATTTCCCATGTTAAACGGAGGTGTCCCAGAAGCAACATTTATCACCTACTAATATAAGTGCAAAAGTGGTTTCCTGCACCAACACAAGTGCGAAAAGTGGTTTTTCAACACTAACACAAGTGCGAAAAGTGGTTTTTCAACACTATCACAAGTGCAAAAAGTGTTTTTTCCACACTAATACAAGTGCAAAAGTGGTTTCCAGCACCAACACAAGTGCGAAATGTGGTTTTTCAACACTAACACAAGTGCGAAAAGTGGTTTTGCAACACTAACACAAGTGCGAAAAGTGGATTTTCAACACTAACACAAGTGCGAAAAGTGGTTTTTCCACACAAATACAAGTGCAAAAGTTGTTTCCTGCACCAACACAAGTGCGAAAAGTGGTTTTTCAACACTAACACAAGTGCGAAAAGTGGTTTTTCAACACTATCACAAGTGCAAAAAGTGTTTTTTCCACACTAATACAAGTGCAAAAGTGGTTTCCTGCACCAACACAAGTGCGAAAAGTGGTTTTTCAACACTAACACAAGTGTGAAAAGTGGTTTTTCAACACTAACACAAGTGTGAAAAGTGGTTTTTCCACAGTAATACAAGTGCAAAAGTGGTTTCCTGCACCAACACAAGTGCGAAAAGTAGTTTTTCAACACTAACACAAGTGCAAAAACTGGTTTTTCAACACTATCACAAGTGCAAAAATTGTTTTTTCCACACTAATACAAGTGCAAAAGTGGTTTCCTGCACCAACACAAGTGCGAAAAGTGGTTTTTCAACACTAACACAAGTGCAAAAAGTGTTTTTTCCACACTAATACAAATGCAAAAGTGGTTTCCTGCACCAACACAAGTGCGAAAAGTGGTTTTTCAACACTAACACAAGTGCGAAAAGTGGTTTTTAAACACTAACACAAGTGCGAAAAGTGGTTTTTCAACACTATCACAAGTGCGAAAAGTGGTTTTCCACATTAATACAAGTGCAAAAGTGGTTTCCTGCACCAACACAAGTGCGAAAAGTGGTTTTTCAACACTAACACAAGTGCGAAAAGTGGTTTTTCTACACTAACACAAGTGCGAAAAGTGTTTTTTCCACACTAATACAAGTGCAAAAGTGGTTTCCTGCACCAACACAAGTGCGAAAAGTGGTTTTTCAACGCTAACACAAGTGCGAAAAGTGGTTTTTCAACACTAACACAAGTGCGAAAAGTGGTTTTTCAACACTAACACAAGTGCGAAAAGTGGTTTTTCCACACTAATACAAGTGCAAAAGTGGTTTCCTGCACCAACACAAGTGCGAAAAGTGGTTTTTCAACATTAACACAAGTGCGAAAAGTGGTTTTTGAACACTATCACAAGTGCAAAAAGTGTTTTTTTCCACACTAATACAAGTGCAAAAGTGGTTTCCTGCACCAACACAAGTGCGAAAAGTGGTTTTTCAACACTATCACAAGTGCGAAAAGTGGTTTTTCAACACTAACACAAGTGCGAAAAGTGGTGTTTCCACACTAATACAAGTGCAAAAGTGGTTTCCTGCACCAACACAAGTGCGAAAAGTGGTTTTTCAACACTAACACAAGTGCGAAAAGTGCTTTTTCAACACTATCACAAGTGCAAAAAGTGTTTTTTCCACACTAATACAAATGCAAAAGTGGTTTCCTGCACCAACACAAGTGCGAAAAGTGGTTTTTCTACACTAACACAAGTGCGAAAAGTGGTTTTTCAACACTATCACAAGTGCAAAAAGTGTTTTTTCCACACTAATACAAGTGCAAATGTGGTTTCCTGCACCAACACAAGTGCCAAAGGTTGTTTTTCAACACTAACACAAGTGCGAAAAGTGGTTTTTCAACACTAACACAAGTGCGAAAAGTGGTTTTTCAACACTAACACAAGTGCGAAAAGTGGTTTGTCAACACTATCACAAGTGCAAAAGTGTTTTTTCCACACTAATACAAGTGCAAAAGTGGTTTCCTGCACCAACACAAGTGCGAAAAGTTGTTTTTCAACACTAACACAAGTGCGAAAAGTGGTTTTTCAACACTAACACAAGTGCGAAAAGTGGTTTTTCAACACTATCACAAGTGCAAAAAGTGTTTTTTCCACACAAATACAAGTGCAAAAGTGGTTTCCTGCACCAAAACAAGTGCGAAATGTGGTTTTTCAACACTAACACAAGTGCGAAAAGTGGTTTTTCACCACTAACACAAGTGCGAAAAGTGGTTTTTCCACACTAATACAAGTGCAAAAGTTGTTTCCTGCACCAACACAAGTGCGAAAAGTGGTTTTTCAACACTAACACAAGTGCGAAAAGTGGTTTTTCATCACTATCAGAAGTGCAAAAAGTGTTTTTCCACACTAATACAAGTGCAAAAGTGGTTTCCTGCACTAACACAAGTGCGAAAAGTGGTTTTTCAACACTAACGCAAGTGCGAAAAGTGGTTTTTCAACACTAACAGAAGTGCGAAAAGTGGTTTTTCCACACTAATACAAGTGCAAAAGTGGTTTCCTGCACCAACACAAGTGCGAAAAGTGGTTTTTCAACACTAACACAAGTGCGAAAAGTGGTTTTTCAACACTAACACAAGTGCGAAAAGTGGTTTTTCCACACTAATACAAGTGCAAAAGTGGTATCCTGCACCAACACAAGTGCGAAAAGTGGTTTTTCAACACTAACACAAGTGCGAAAAGTGGTTTTTCAACACTATCACAAGTGCAAAAAGTGTTTTTTCCACACTAATACAAGTGCAAAAGTGGTTTCCTGCACCAACACAAGTGTGAAAAGTGGTTTTTCAACACTAACACAAGTGCGAAAAGTGGTTTTTCAACACTATCACAAGTGCAAAAAGTGTTTTTTCCACACTAATACAAGTGCGAAAAGTGGTTTCCTGCACCAACACAAGTGTGAAAAGTGGTTTTTCAACACTAACACAAGTGCGAAAAGTGGTTTTTCCACACTAATACAAGTGCAAAAGTGGTTTCCTGCACCAACACAAGTGCGAAAAGTGGTTTTTCAACACTAACACAAGTGCAAAAAGTGTTTTTTCCACACTAATACAAGTGCAAAAGTGGTTTCCTGCACCAACACATGTGCGAAAAGTGGTTTTTCAACACTAACACAAGTGCGAAAAGTGGTTTTTCAACACTAACACAAGTGCGAAAAGTGTTTTTTCCACACTAATACAAGTGCAAAAGTGGTTTCCTGCACCAACACAAGTGCGAAAAGTGGTTTTTCAACACTAACACAAGTGCGAAAAGTGGTTTTTCCACACTAATACAAGTGCAAAAGTGGTTTCCAGCACCAACACAAGTGCGAAATGTGGTTTTTCAACACTAACACAAGTGCGAAAAGTGGTTTTGCAACACTAACACAAGTGCGAAAAGTGGTTTTTCCACACTAATACAAGTGCAAAAGTGGTTTCCTGCACCAACACAAGTACGAAAAGTGGTTTTTCAACACTAACGCAAGTGCGAAAAGTGGTTTTTCAACACTAACAGAAGTGCGAAAAGTGGTTTTTCCACACTAATACAAGTGCAAAAGTGGTTTCCTGCACCAACACAAGTGCGAAAAGTGGTTTTTCAACACTAACACAAGTGCGAAAAGTGGTTTTTCAACACTAACACAAGTGCGAAAAGTGGTTTTTCCACACTAATACAAGTGCAAAAGTGGTATCCTGCACCAACACAAGTGCGAAAAGTGGTTTTTCAACACTAACACAAGTGCGAAAAGTGGTTTTTCAACACTATCACAAGTGCAAAAAGTGTTTTTTCCACACTAATACAAGTGCAAAAGTGGTTTCCTGCACCAACACAAGTGTGAAAAGTGGTTTTTCAACACTAACACAAGTGCGAAAAGTGGTTTTTCAACACTATCACAAGTGCAAAAAGTGTTTTTTCCACACTAATACAAGTGCGAAAAGTGGTTTCCTGCACCAACACAAGTGTGAAAAGTGGTTTTTCAACACTAACACAAGTGCGAAAAGTGGTTTTTCCACACTAATACAAGTGCAAAAGTGGTTTCCTGCACCAACACAAGTGCGAAAAGTGGTTTTTCAACACTAACACAAGTGCAAAAAGTGTTTTTTCCACACTAATACAAGTGCAAAAGTGGTTTCCTGCACCAACACATGTGCGAAAAGTGGTTTTTCAACACTAACACAAGTGCGAAAAGTGGTTTTTCAACACTAACACAAGTGCGAAAAGTGTTTTTTCCACACTAATACAAGTGCAAAAGTGGTTTCCTGCACCAACACAAGTGCGAAAAGTGGTTTTTCAACACTAACACAAGTGCGAAAAGTGGTTTTTCAACACTATCACAAGTGCAAAAAGTGTTTTTTCCACACTAATACAAGTGCAAAAGTGGTTTCCAGCACCAACACAAGTGCGAAATGTGGTTTTTCAACACTAACACAAGTGCGAAAAGTGGTTTTGCAACACTAACACAAGTGCGAAAAGTGGTTTTTCAACACTAACACAAGTGCGAAAAGTGGTTTTTCCACACGAATACAAGTGCAAAAGTTGTTTCCTGCACCAACACAAGTGCGAAAAGTGGTTTTTCAACACTAACACAAGTGCGAAAAGTGGTTTTTCAACACTATCACAAGTGCAAAAAGTGTTTTTTCCACACTAATACAAGTGCAAAAGTGGTTTCCTGCACCAACACAAGTGCGAAAAGTGGTTTTTCAACACTAACACAAGTGCGAAAAGTGGTTTTTCAACACTAACACAAGTGTGAAAAGTGGTTTTTCCACACTAATACAAGTGCAAAAGTGGTTTCCTGCACCAACACAAGTGCGAAAAGTAGTTTTTCAACACTAACACAAGTGCAAAAAGTGGTTTTTCAACACTATCACAAGTGCAAAAATTGTTTTTTCCACACTAATACAAGTGCAAAAGTGGTTTCCTGCACCAACACAAGTGCGAAAAGTGGTTTTTCAACATTAACACAAGTGCGAAAAGTGGTTTTTGAACACTATCACAAGTGCAAAAAGTGTTTTTTCCACACTAATACAAGTGCAAAAGTGGTTTCCTGCACCAACACAAGTGCGAAAAGTGGTTTTTCAACACTATCACAAGTGCGAAAAGTGGTTTTTCAACACTAACACAAGTGCGAAAAGTGGTGTTTCCACACTAATACAAGTGCAAAATTGGTTTCCTGCACCAACACAAGTGCGAAAAGTGGTTTTTCAACACTAACACAAGTGCGAAAAGTGCTTTTTCAACACTATCACAAGTGCAAAAAGTGTTTTTTCCACACTAATACAAATGCAAAAGTGGTTTCCTGCACCAACACAAGTGCGAAAAGTGGTTTTTCTACACTAACACAAGTGCGAAAAGTGGTTTTTCAACACTATCACAAGTGCAAAAAGTGTTTTTTCCACACTAATACAAGTGCAAATGTGGTTTCCTGCACCAACACAAGTGCCAAAGGTTGTTTTTCAACACTAACACAAGTGCGAAAAGTGGTTTTTCAACACTAACACAAGTGCGAAAAGTGGTTTTTCAACACTAACACAAGTGCGAAAAGTGGTTTGTCAACACTATCACAAGTGCAAAAGTGTTTTTTCCACACTAATACAAGTGCAAAAGTGGTTTCCTGCACCAACACAAGTGCGAAAAGTTGTTTTTCAACACTAACACAAGTGCGAAAAGTGGTTTTTCAACACTAACACAAGTGCGAAAAGTGGTTTTTCAACACTATCACAAGTGCAAAAAGTGTTTTTTCCACACTAATACAAGTGCAAAAGTGGTTTCCTGCACCAAAACAAGTGCGAAATGTGGTTTTTCAACACTAACACAAGTGCGAAAAGTGGTTTTTCACCACTAACACAAGTGTGAAAACTGGTTTTTCCACACTAATACAAGTGCAAAAGTTGTTTCCTGCACCAACACAAGTGCGAAAAGTGGTTTTTCAACACTAACACAAGTGCGAAATGTGGTTTTTCAACACTAACACAAGTGCGAAAAGTGTTTTTTCCACACTAATACAAGTGCAAAAGTGGTTTCCTGCACCAACACAAGTGCGAAAAGTGGTTTTTCAACACTAACACAAGTGCGAAAAGTGGTTTTTCAACACTATCACAAGTGCAAAAAGTGTTTTTTCCAAACTAATACAAGTGCAAAAGTGGTTTCCAGCACCAACACAAGTGCGAAATGTGGTTTTTCAACACTAACACAAGTGCGAAAAGTGGTTTTTCAACACTAACACAAGTGCGAAACGTGGTTTTTCAACACTAACACAAGTGCGAAAAGTGGTTTTTCCACACGAATACAAGTGCAAAAGTTGTTTCCTGCACCAACACAAGTGCGAAAATGGTTTTTCAACACTAACACAAGTGCGAAAAGTGGTTTTTCAACACTATCACAAGTGCAAAAAGTGTTTTTTCCACACTAATACAAGTGCAAAAGTGGTTTCCTGCACCAACACAAGTGCGAAAAGTGGTTTTTCAACACTAACACAAGTGCGAAAAGTGGTTTTTCAACACTAACACAAGTGTGAAAAGTGGTTTTTTCCACACTAATACAAGTGCAAAAGTGGTTTCCTGCACCAACACAAGTGCGAAAAGTAGTTTTTCAGCACTAACACAAGTGCAAAAAGTGGTTTTTCAACACTATCACAAGTGCAAAAATTGTTTTTTCCACACTAATACAAGTGCAAAAGTGGTTTCCTGCACCAACACAAGTGCGAAAAGTGGTTTTTCAACACTAACACAAGTGCGAAAAGTGGTTTTTCAACACTAACACAAGTGCGAAGAGTGGTTTTTCAACACTAACACAAGTGCGAAAAGTGGTTTTTCCACACTAATACAAGTGCAAAAGTGGTATCCTGCACCAACACAAGTGCGAAAAGTGGTTTTTCAACACTAACACAAGTGCGAAAAGTGGTTTTTGAACACTATCACAAGTGCAAAAAGTGTTTTTTCCACACTAATACAAGTGCAAAAGTGGTTTCCTGCACCAACACAAGTGCGAAAAGTGGTTTTTCAACACTATCACAAGTGTGAAAAGTGGTTTTTCAAGACTAACACAAGTGCGAAAAGTGGTTTTTCCACACTAATACAAGTGCAAAAGTGGTTTCCTGCACCAACACAAGTGCGAAAAGTGGTTTTTCAACACTAACACAAGTGCGAAAAGTGGTTTTTCAACACTAACACAAGTGCGAAAAGTGGTTTTTCAACACTATCACAAGTGCGAAAAGTGGTTTTTCCACATTAATACAAGTGCAAAAGTGGTTTCTTGCACCAACACAAGTGCGAAAAGTGGTTTTTCAACACTAACACAAGTGCCAAAAGTGGTTTTTCAACACTATCACAAGTGCAAAAAGTGTTTTTTCCACACTAATACAAGTGCAAAAGTGGTTTCCTGCACCAACACATGTGCGAAAAGTGGTTTTTCAACACTAACACAAGTGTGAAAAGTGGTTTTTCAACACTAACACAAGTGTGAAAAGTGGTTTTTCCACACTAATACAAGTGCAAAAGTGGTTTCCTGCACCAACACAAGTGCGAAAAGTGGTTTTTCAACACTAACACAAGTGCAAAAAGTGTTTTTTCCACACTAATACAAATGCAAAAGTGGTTTCCTGCACCAACACAAGTGCGAAAAGTGGTTTTTCAACACTAACACAAGTGCGAAAAGTGGTTTTTAAACACTAACACAAGTGCGAAAAGTGGTTTTTCAACACTATCACAAGTGCGAAAAGTGGTTTTCCACATTAATACAAGTGCAAAAGTGGTTTCCTGCACCAACACAAGTGCGAAAAGTGGTTTTTCAACACTAACACAAGTGCGAAAAGTGGTTTTTCTACACTAACACAAGTGCGAAAAGTGTTTTTTCCACACTAATACAAGTGCAAAAGTGGTTTCCTGCACCAACACAAGTGCGAAAAGTGGTTTTTCAACGCTAACACAAGTGCGAAAAGTGGTTTTTCAACACTAACACAAGTGCGAAAAGTGGTTTTTCAACACTAACACAAGTGCGAAAAGTGGTTTTTCCACACTAATACAAGTGCAAAAGTGGTTTCCTGCACCAACACAAGTGCGAAAAGTGGTTTTTCAACATTAACACAAGTGCGAAAAGTGGTTTTTGAACACTATCACAAGTGCAAAAAGTGTTTTTTCCACACTAATACAAGTGCAAAAGTGGTTTCCTGCACCAACACAAGTGCGAAAAGTGGTTTTTCAACACTATCACAAGTGCGAAAAGTGGTTTTTCAACACTAACACAAGTGCGAAAAGTGGTGTTTCCACACTAATACAAGTGCAAAAGTGGTTTCCTGCACCAACACAAGTGCGAAAAGTGGTTTTTCAACACTAACACAAGTGCGAAAAGTGCTTTTTCAACACTATCACAAGTGCAAAAAGTGTTTTTTCCACACTAATACAAATGCAAAAGTGGTTTCCTGCACCAACACAAGTGCGAAAAGTGGTTTTTCTACACTAACACAAGTGCGAAAAGTGGTTTTTCAACACTATCACAAGTGCAAAAAGTGTTTTTTCCACACTAATACAAGTGCAAATGTGGTTTCCTGCACCAACACAAGTGCCAAAGGTTGTTTTTCAACACTAACACAAGTGCGAAAAGTGGTTTTTCAACACTAACACAAGTGCGAAAAGTGGTTTTTCAACACTAACACAAGTGCGAAAAGTGGTTTGTCAACACTATCACAAGTGCAAAAGTGTTTTTTCCACACTAATACAAGTGCAAAAGTGGTTTCCTGCACCAACACAAGTGCGAAAAGTTGTTTTTCAACACTAACACAAGTGCGAAAAGTGGTTTTTCAACACTAACACAAGTGCGAAAAGTGGTTTTTCAACACTATCACAAGTGCAAAAAGTGTTTTTTCCACACAAATACAAGTGCAAAAGTGGTTTCCTGCACCAAAACAAGTGCGAAATGTGGTTTTTCAACACTAACACAAGTGCGAAAAGTGGTTTTTCACCACTAACACAAGTGCGAAAAGTGGTTTTTCCACACTAATACAAGTGCAAAAGTTGTTTCCTGCACCAACACAAGTGTGAAAAGTGGTTTTTCAACACTAACACAAGTGCGAAAAGTGGTTTTTCATCACTATCAGAAGTGCAAAAAGTGTTTTTCCACACTAATACAAGTGCAAAAGTGGTTTCCTGCACTAACACAAGTGCGAAAAGTGGTTTTTCAACACTAACGCAAGTGCGAAAAGTGGTTTTTCAACACTAACAGAAGTGCGAAAAGTGGTTTTTCCACACTAATACAAGTGCAAAAGTGGTTTCCTGCACCAACACAAGTGCGAAAAGTGGTTTTTCAACACTAACACAAGTGCGAAAAGTGGTTTTTCAACACTAACACAAGTGCGAAAAGTGGTTTTTCCACACTAATACAAGTGCAAAAGTGGTATCCTGCACCAACACAAGTGCGAAAAGTGGTTTTTCAACACTAACACAAGTGCGAAAAGTGGTTTTTCAACACTATCACAAGTGCAAAAAGTGTTTTTTCCACACTAATACAAGTGCAAAAGTGGTTTCCTGCACCAACACAAGTGTGAAAAGTGGTTTTTCAACACTAACACAAGTGCGAAAAGTGGTTTTTCAACACTATCACAAGTGCAAAAAGTGTTTTTTCCACACTAATACAAGTGCGAAAAGTGGTTTCCTGCACCAACACAAGTGTGAAAAGTGGTTTTTCAACACTAACACAAGTGCGAAAAGTGGTTTTTCCACACTAATACAAGTGCAAAAGTGGTTTCCTGCACCAACACAAGTGCGAAAAGTGGTTTTTCAACACTAACACAAGTGCAAAAAGTGTTTTTTCCACACTAATACAAGTGCAAAAGTGGTTTCCTGCACCAACACATGTGCGAAAAGTGGTTTTTCAACACTAACACAAGTGCGAAAAGTGGTTTTTCAACACTAACACAAGTGCGAAAAGTGTTTTTTCCACACTAATACAAGTGCAAAAGTGGTTTCCTGCACCAACACAAGTGCGAAAAGTGGTTTTTCAACACTAACACAAGTGCGAAAAGTGGTTTTTCCACACTAATACAAGTGCAAAAGTGGTTTCCAGCACCAACACAAGTGCGAAATGTGGTTTTTCAACACTAACACAAGTGCGAAAAGTGGTTTTGCAACACTAACACAAGTGCGAAAAGTGGTTTTTCCACACTAATACAAGTGCAAAAGTGGTTTCCTGCACCAACACAAGTGCGAAAAGTGGTTTTTCAACACTAACGCAAGTGCGAAAAGTGGTTTTTCAACACTAACAGAAGTGCGAAAAGTGGTTTTTCCACACTAATACAAGTGCAAAAGTGGTTTCCTGCACCAACACAAGTGCGAAAAGTGGTTTTTCAACACTAACACAAGTGCGAAAAGTGGTTTTTCAACACTAACACAAGTGCGAAAAGTGGTTTTTCCACACTAATACAAGTGCAAAAGTGGTATCCTGCACCAACACAAGTGCGAAAAGTGGTTTTTCAACACTAACACAAGTGCGAAAAGTGGTTTTTCAACACTATCACAAGTGCAAAAAGTGTTTTTTCCACACTAATACAAGTGCAAAAGTGGTTTCCTGCACCAACACAAGTGTGAAAAGTGGTTTTTCAACACTAACACAAGTGCGAAAAGTGGTTTTTCAACACTATCACAAGTGCAAAAAGTGTTTTTTCCACACTAATACAAGTGCGAAAAGTGGTTTCCTGCACCAACACAAGTGTGAAAAGTGGTTTTTCAACACTAACACAAGTGCGAAAAGTGGTTTTTCCACACTAATACAAGTGCAAAAGTGGTTTCCTGCACCAACACAAGTGCGAAAAGTGGTTTTTCAACACTAACACAAGTGCAAAAAGTGTTTTTTCCACACTAATACAAGTGCAAAAGTGGTTTCCTGCACCAACACATGTGCGAAAAGTGGTTTTTCAACACTAACACAAGTGCGAAAAGTGGTTTTTCAACACTAACACAAGTGCGAAAAGTGTTTTTTCCACACTAATACAAGTGCAAAAGTGGTTTCCTGCACCAACACAAGTGCGAAAAGTGGTTTTTCAACACTAACACAAGTGCGAAAAGTGGTTTTTCAACACTATCACAAGTGCAAAAAGTGTTTTTTCCACACTAATACAAGTGCAAAAGTGGTTTCCAGCACCAACACAAGTGCGAAATGTGGTTTTTCAACACTAACACAAGTGCGAAAAGTGGTTTTGCAACACTAACACAAGTGCGAAAAGTGGTTTTTCAACACTAACACAAGTGCGAAAAGTGGTTTTTCCACACGAATACAAGTGCAAAAGTTGTTTCCTGCACCAACACAAGTGCGAAAAGTGGTTTTTCAACACTAACACAAGTGCGAAAAGTGGTTTTTCAACACTATCACAAGTGCAAAAAGTGTTTTTTCCACACTAATACAAGTGCAAAAGTGGTTTCCTGCACCAACACAAGTGCGAAAAGTGGTTTTTCAACACTAACACAAGTGCGAAAAGTGGTTTTTCAACACTAACACAAGTGTGAAAAGTGGTTTTTCCACACTAATACAAGTGCAAAAGTGGTTTCCTGCACCAACACAAGTGCGAAAAGTAGTTTTTCAACACTAACACAAGTGCAAAAAGTGGTTTTTCAACACTATCACAAGTGCAAAAATTGTTTTTTCCACACTAATACAAGTGCAAAAGTGGTTTCCTGCACCAACACAAGTGCGAAAAGTGGTTTTTCAACATTAACACAAGTGCGAAAAGTGGTTTTTGAACACTATCACAAGTGCAAAAAGTGTTTTTTCCACACTAATACAAGTGCAAAAGTGGTTTCCTGCACCAACACAAGTGCGAAAAGTGGTTTTTCAACACTATCACAAGTGCGAAAAGTGGTTTTTCAACACTAACACAAGTGCGAAAAGTGGTGTTTCCACACTAATACAAGTGCAAAATTGGTTTCCTGCACCAACACAAGTGCGAAAAGTGGTTTTTCAACACTAACACAAGTGCGAAAAGTGCTTTTTCAACACTATCACAAGTGCAAAAAGTGTTTTTTCCACACTAATACAAATGCAAAAGTGGTTTCCTGCACCAACACAAGTGCGAAAAGTGGTTTTTCTACACTAACACAAGTGCGAAAAGTGGTTTTTCAACACTATCACAAGTGCAAAAAGTGTTTTTTCCACACTAATACAAGTGCAAATGTGGTTTCCTGCACCAACACAAGTGCCAAAGGTTGTTTTTCAACACTAACACAAGTGCGAAAAGTGGTTTTTCAACACTAACACAAGTGCGAAAAGTGGTTTTTCAACACTAACACAAGTGCGAAAAGTGGTTTGTCAACACTATCACAAGTGCAAAAGTGTTTTTTCCACACTAATACAAGTGCAAAAGTGGTTTCCTGCACCAACACAAGTGCGAAAAGTTGTTTTTCAACACTAACACAAGTGCGAAAAGTGGTTTTTCAACACTAACACAAGTGCGAAAAGTGGTTTTTCAACACTATCACAAGTGCAAAAAGTGTTTTTTCCACACTAATACAAGTGCAAAAGTGGTTTCCTGCACCAAAACAAGTGCGAAATGTGGTTTTTCAACACTAACACAAGTGCGAAAAGTGGTTTTTCACCACTAACACAAGTGTGAAAACTGGTTTTTCCACACTAATACAAGTGCAAAAGTTGTTTCCTGCACCAACACAAGTGCGAAAAGTGGTTTTTCAACACTAACACAAGTGCGAAATGTGGTTTTTCAACACTAACACAAGTGCGAAAAGTGTTTTTTCCACACTAATACAAGTGCAAAAGTGGTTTCCTGCACCAACACAAGTGCGAAAAGTGGTTTTTCAACACTAACACAAGTGCGAAAAGTGGTTTTTCAACACTATCACAAGTGCAAAAAGTGTTTTTTCCAAACTAATACAAGTGCAAAAGTGGTTTCCAGCACCAACACAAGTGCGAAATGTGGTTTTTCAACACTAACACAAGTGCGAAAAGTGGTTTTTCAACACTAACACAAGTGCGAAACGTGGTTTTTCAACACTAACACAAGTGCGAAAAGTGGTTTTTCCACACGAATACAAGTGCAAAAGTTGTTTCCTGCACCAACACAAGTGCGAAAATGGTTTTTCAACACTAACACAAGTGCGAAAAGTGGTTTTTCAACACTATCACAAGTGCAAAAAGTGTTTTTTCCACACTAATACAAGTGCAAAAGTGGTTTCCTGCACCAACACAAGTGCGAAAAGTGGTTTTTCAACACTAACACAAGTGCGAAAAGTGGTTTTTCAACACTAACACAAGTGTGAAAAGTGGTTTTTTCCACACTAATACAAGTGCAAAAGTGGTTTCCTGCACCAACACAAGTGCGAAAAGTAGTTTTTCAGCACTAACACAAGTGCAAAAAGTGGTTTTTCAACACTATCACAAGTGCAAAAATTGTTTTTTCCACACTAATACAAGTGCAAAAGTGGTTTCCTGCACCAACACAAGTGCGAAAAGTGGTTTTTCAACACTAACACAAGTGCGAAAAGTGGTTTTTCAACACTAACACAAGTGCGAAGAGTGGTTTTTCAACACTAACACAAGTGCGAAAAGTGGTTTTTCCACACTAATACAAGTGCAAAAGTGGTATCCTGCACCAACACAAGTGCGAAAAGTGGTTTTTCAACACTAACACAAGTGCGAAAAGTGGTTTTTGAACACTATCACAAGTGCAAAAAGTGTTTTTTCCACACTAATACAAGTGCAAAAGTGGTTTCCTGCACCAACACAAGTGCGAAAAGTGGTTTTTCAACACTATCACAAGTGTGAAAAGTGGTTTTTCAAGACTAACACAAGTGCGAAAAGTGGTTTTTCCACACTAATACAAGTGCAAAAGTGGTTTCCTGCACCAACACAAGTGCGAAAAGTGGTTTTTCAACACTAACACAAGTGCGAAAAGTGGTTTTTCAACACTAACACAAGTGCGAAAAGTGGTTTTTGAACACTATCACAAGTGCAAAAAGTGTTTTTTCCACACTAATACAAGTGCAAAAGTTGTTTCCTGCACCAACACAAGTGCGAAAAGTGGTTTTTCAACACTAACACAAGTGCGAAATGTGGTTTTTCAACACTAACACAAGTGCGAAAAGTGTTTTTTCCACACTAATACAAGTGCAAAAGTGGTTTCCTGCACCAACACAAGTGCGAAAAGTGGTTTTTCAACACTAACACAAGTGCGAAAAGTGGTTTTTCAACACTATCACAAGTGCAAAAAGTGTTTTTTCCAAACTAATACAAGTGCAAAAGTGGTTTCCAGCACCAACACAAGTGCGAAATGTGGTTTTTCAACACTAACACAAGTGCGAAAAGTGGTTTTTCAACACTAACACAAGTGCGAAACGTGGTTTTTCAACACTAACACAAGTGCGAAAAGTGGTTTTTCCACACGAATACAAGTGCAAAAGTTGTTTCCTGCACCAACACAAGTGCGAAAATGGTTTTTCAACACTAACACAAGTGCGAAAAGTGGTTTTTCAACACTATCACAAGTGCAAAAAGTGTTTTTTCCACACTAATACAAGTGCAAAAGTGGTTTCCTGCACCAACACAAGTGCGAAAAGTGGTTTTTCAACACTAACACAAGTGCGAAAAGTGGTTTTTCAACACTAACACAAGTGTGAAAAGTGGTTTTTTTCCACACTAATACAAGTGCAAAAGTGGTTTCCTGCACCAACACAAGTGCGAAAAGTAGTTTTTCAGCACTAACACAAGTGCAAAAAGTGGTTTTTCAACACTATCACAAGTGCAAAAATTGTTTTTTCCACACTAATACAAGTGCAAAAGTGGTTTCCTGCACCAACACAAGTGCGAAAAGTGGTTTTTCAACACTAACACAAGTGCGAAAAGTGGTTTTTCAACACTAACACAAGTGCGAAGAGTGGTTTTTCAACACTAACACAAGTGCGAAAAGTGGTTTTTCCACACTAATACAAGTGCAAAAGTGGTATCCTGCACCAACACAAGTGCGAAAAGTGGTTTTTCAACACTAACACAAGTGCGAAAAGTGGTTTTTGAACACTATCACAAGTGCAAAAAGTGTTTTTTCCACACTAATACAAGTGCAAAAGTGGTTTCCTGCACCAACACAAGTGCGAAAAGTGGTTTTTCAACACTATCACAAGTGTGAAAAGTGGTTTTTCAAGACTAACACAAGTGCGAAAAGTGGTTTTTCCACACTAATACAAGTGCAAAAGTGGTTTCCTGCACCAACACAAGTGCGAAAAGTGGTTTTTCAACACTAACACAAGTGCGAAAAGTGGTTTTTCAACACTAACACAAGTGCGAAAAGTGGTTTTTCAACACTATCACAAGTGCGAAAAGTGGTTTTTCCACATTAATACAAGTGCAAAAGTGGTTTCTTGCACCAACACAAGTGCGAAAAGTGGTTTTTCAACACTAACACAAGTGCCAAAAGTGGTTTTTCAACACTATCACAAGTGCAAAAAGTGTTTTTTCCACACTAATACAAGTGCAAAAGTGGTTTCCTGCACCAACACATGTGCGAAAAGTGGTTTTTCAACACTAACACAAGTGTGAAAAGTGGTTTTTCAACACTAACACAAGTGTGAAAAGTGGTTTTTCCACACTAATACAAGTGCAAAAGTGGTTTCCTGCACCAACACAAGTGCGAAAAGTGGTTTTTCAACACTAACACAAGTGCGAAAAGTGGTTTTTCAACACTATCACAAGTGCAAAAAGTGTTTTTTCCACACTAATACAAGTGCAAAAGTGGTTTCCTGCACCAACACAAGTGCGAAATGTGGTTTTTCAACACTAACACAAGTGCGAAAAGTGGTTTTTCAACACTAACACAAGTGCGAAAAGTGGTTTTTCCACACTAATACAAGTGCAAAAGTTGTTTCCTTCTCCAACACAAGTGCGAAAAGTGGTTTTTCAACACTAACACAAGTGCGAAAAGTGGTTTCTCATCACTATCACAAGTGCAAAAAGTGTTTTTTCCACACTAATACAAGTGCAAAAGTGGTTTCCTGCACTAACACAAGTGCGAAAAGTGGTTTTTCAACACTAACGCAAGTGCGAAAAGTGGTTTTTCAACACTAACAGAAGTGCGAAAAGTGGTTTTTCCACACAAAAAAGTGCAAAAGTGGTTTCCTGCACCAACACAAGTTCGAAAAGTGGTTTTTCAACACTAACACAAGTGCGAAAAGTGGTTTTTCAACACTAACACAAGTGCGAAAAGTGGTTTTTCCACACTAATACAAGTGCAAAAGTGGTATCCTGCACCAACACAAGTGCGAAAAGTGGTTTTTCAACACTAACACAAGTGCGAAAAGTGGTTTTTCAACACTATCACAAGTGCAAAAAGTGTTTTTTCCACACTAATAGAAGTGCAAAAGTGGTTTCCTGCACCAACACAAGTGCGAAAAGTGGTTTTTCAACACTAACACAAGTGCGAAAAGTGGTTTTTCAACACTAACACAAGTGTGAAAAGTGTTTTTTCCACACTAATACAAGTGCACAAGTGGTTTCCTGCACCAACACAAGTGCGAAAAGTGGTTTTTCAACGCTAACACAAGTGCGAAAAGTGGTTTTTCAACACTAACACAAGTGCGAAAAGTGGTTTTTCAACACTAACACAAGTGCAAAAAGTGGTTTTTCCACACTAATACAAGTGCAAAAGTGGTTTCCTGCACCAACACAAGTGCGAAAAGTGGTTTTTCAACACTAACACAATTGCGAAAAGTGGTTTTTGAACACTATCACAAGTGCAAAAAGTGTTTTTTCCACACTAATACAAGTGCAAAAGTGGTTTCCTGCACCAACACAAGTGCGAAAAGTGGTTTTTCAACACTATCACAAGTGCGAAAAGTGGTTTTTCAACACTAACACAAGTGCGAAAAGTGGTTTTGCCACACTAATACAAGTGCAAAAGTGGTTTCCTGCACCAACACAAGTGCGAAAAGTGGTTTTTCAACACTAACACAAGTGCGAAAAGTGCTTTTTCAACACTATCACAAGTGCAAAAAGTGTTTTTTCCACACTAATACAAGTGCAAAAGTGGTTTCCTGCACCAACACAAGTGCGAAAAGTGGTTTTTCTACACTAACACAAGTGCGAAAAGTGGTTTTTCAACACTATCACAAGTGCAAAAAGTGTTTTTTCCACACTAATACAAGTGCAAAAGTGGTTTCCTGCACCAACACAAGTGCCAAAGGTGGTTTTTCAACACTAACACAAGTGCGAAAAGTGGTTTTTCAACACTAACACAAGTGCGAAAAGTGGTTTGTCAACACTATCACAAGTGCAAAAGTGTTTTTCCACACTAATACAAGTGCAAAAGTGGTTTCCTGCACCAACACAAGTGCGAAAAGTGGTTTTTCAACACTAACACAAGTGCGAAAAGTAGTTTTTCAACACTAACACAAGTGCGAAAAGTGGTTTTTCAACACTATCACAAGTGCAAAAAGTGTTTTTTCCATACTAATACAAGTGCAAAAGTGGTTTCCTGCACCAACACAAGTGCGAAAAGTGGTTTTTCAACACTAACACAAGTGCGAAAAGTGGTTTTTCAACACTAACACAAGTGCGAAAAGTGTTTTTCCACACTAATACAAGTGCAAAAGTGGTTTCCTGCACCAACACAAGTGCGAAAAGTGGTTTTTCAACACTAACACAAGTGCAAAAAGTGGTTTTTCCACACTAATACAAGTGCAAAAGTGGTTTCCTGCACCAACACAAGTGCGAAAAGTGGTTTTTCTACACTAACACAAGTGCGAAAAGTGTTTTTTCCACACTAATACAAGTGCAAAAGTGGTTTCCTGCACCAACACATGTGCGAAAAGTGGTTTTTCAACACTAACACAAGTGCGAAAAGTGGTTTTTCAACACTAACACAAGTGCGAAAAGTGTTTTTTCCACACTAATACAAGTGCAAAAGTGGTTTCCTGCACCAACACAAGTGCGAAAAGTGGTTTTTCAACACTAACACAAGTGCGAAAAGTGGTTTTTCAACACTATCACAAGTGCAAAAAGTGTTTTTTCCACACTAATACAAGTGCAAAAGTGGTTTCCAGCACCAACACAAGTGCGAAATGTGGTTTTTCAACACTAACACAAGTGCGAAAAGTGGTTTTGCAACACTAACACAAGTGCGAAAAGTGGTTTTTCCACACGAATACAAGTGCAAAAGTTGTTTCCTGCACCAACACAAGTGCGAAAAGTGGTTTTTCAACACTAACACAAGTGCGAAAAGTGGTTTTTCAACACTATCACAAGTGCAAAAAGTGTTTTTTCCACACTAATACAAGTGCAAAAGTGGTTTCCTGCACCAACACAAGTGCGAAAAGTGGTTTTTCAACACTAACACAAGTGCGAAAAGTGGTTTTTCAACACTAACACAAGTGTGAAAAGTGGTTTTTCCACACTAATACAAGTGCAAAAGTGGTTTCCTGCACCAACACAAGTGCGAAAAGTAGTTTTTCAACACTAACACAAGTGCAAAAAGTGGTTTTTCAACACTATCACAAGTGCAAAAAGTATTTTTTCCACACTAATACAAGTGCAAAAGTGGTTTCCTGCACCAACACAAGTGCGAAAAGTGGTTTTTCAACACTAACACAAGTGCGAAAAGTGGTTTTTCAACACTAACACAAGTGCGAAAAGTGGTTTTTCAACACTATCACAAGTGCGAAAAGTGGTTTTCCACATTAATACAAGTGCAAAAGTGGTTTCCTGCACCAACACAAGTGCGAAAAGTGGTTTTTCAACACTAACACAAGTGCCAAAAGTGGTTTTTCAACACTATCACAAGGGCAAAAAGTGTTTTTTTCACACTAATACAAGTGCAAAAGTGGTTTCCTGCACCAAAACAAGTGCGAAATGTGGTTTTTCAACACTAACACAAGTGCGAAAAGTGGTTTTTCACCACTAACACAAGTGCGAAAAGTGGTTTTTCCACACTAATACAAGTGCAAAAGTTGTTTCCTGCACCAACACAAGTGCGAAAAGTGGTTTTTCAACACTAACACAAGTGCGAAAAGTGGTTTTTCATCACTATCAGAAGTGCAAAAAGTGTTTTTTCCACACTAATACAAGTGCAAAAGTGGTTTCCTGCACTAACACAAGTGCGAAAAGTGGTTTTTCAACACTAACGCAAGTGCGAAAAGTGGTTTTTCAACACTAACAGAAGTGCGAAAAGTGGTTTTTCCACACTAATACAAGTGCAAAAGTGGTTTCCTGCACCAACACAAGTGCGAAAAGTGGTTTTTCAACACTAACACAAGTGCGAAAAGTGGTTTTTCAACACTAACACAAGTGCGAAAAGTGGTTTTTCAACACTAACACAAGTGCAAAAAGTGGTTTTTCCACACTAATACAAGTGCAAAAGTGGTTTCCTGCACCAACACAAGAGCGAAAAGTGGTTTTTCAACACTAACACAAGTGCGAAAAGTGGTTTTTGAACACTATCACAAGTGCAAAAAGTGTTTTTTCCACACTAATACAAGTGCAAAAGTGGTTTCCTGCACCAACACAAGTGCGAAAAGTGGTTTTTCAACACTATCACAAGTGCGAAAAGTGGTTTTTCAACACTAACACAAGTGCGAAAAGTGGTTTTGCCACACTAATACAAGTGCAAAAGTGGTTTCCTGCACCAACACAAGTGCGAAAAGTGGTTTTTCAACACTAACACAAGTGCGAAAAGTGCTTTTTCAACACTATCACAAGTGCAAAAAGTGTTTTTTCCACACTAATACAAGTGCAAAAGTGGTTTCCTGCACCAACACAAGTGCGAAAAGTGGTTTTTCTACACTAACACAAGTGCGAAAAGTGGTTTTTCAACACTATCACAAGTGCAAAAAGTGTTTTTTCCACACTAATACAAGTGCAAAAGTGGTTTCCTGCACCAACACAAGTGCCAAAGGTGGTTTTTCAACACTAACACAAGTGCGAAAAGTGGTTTTTCAACACTAACACAAGTGCGAAAAGTGGTTTGTCAACACTATCACAAGTGCAAAAGTGTTTTTCCACACTAATACAAGTGCAAAAGTGGTTTCCTGCACCAACACAAGTGCGAAAAGTGGTTTTTCAACACTAACACAAGTGCGAAAAGTGGTTTTTCAACACTAACACAAGTGCGAAAAGTGGTTTTTCAACACTATCACAAGTGCAAAAAGTGTTTTTTCCATACTAATACAAGTGCAAAAGTGGTTTCCTGCACCAACACAAGTGCGAAAAGTGGTTTTTCAACACTAACACAAGTGCGAAAAGTGGTTTTTCAACACTAACACAAGTGCGAAAAGTGTTTTTTCCACACTAATACAAGTGCAAAAGTGGTTTCCTGCACCAACACAAGTGCGAAAAGTGGTTTTTCAACACTAACACAAGTGCAAAAAGTGGTTTTTCCACACTAATACAAGTGCAAAAGTGGTTTCCTGCACCAACACAAGTGCGAAAAGTGGTTTTTCTACACTAACACAAGTGCGAAAAGTGTTTTTTCCACACTAATACAAGTGCAAAAGTGGTTTCCTGCACCAACACATGTGCGAAAAGTGGTTTTTCAACACTAACACAAGTGCGAAAAGTGGTTTTTCAACACAAACACAAGTGCGAAAAGTGTTTTTTCCACACTAATACAAGTGCAAAAGTGGTTTCCTGCACCAACACAAGTGCGAAAAGTGGTTTTTCAACACTAACACAAGTGCGAAAAGTGGTTTTTCAACACTATCACAAGTGCAAAAAGTGTTTTTTCCACACTAATACAAGTGCAAAAGTGGTTTCCAGCACCAACACAAGTGCGAAATGTGGTTTTTCAACACTAACACAAGTGCGAAAAGTGGTTTTGCAACACTAACACAAGTGTGAAAAGTGGTTTTTCCACACGAATACAAGTGCAAAAGTTGTTTCCTGCACCAACACAAGTGCGAAAAGTGGTTTATCAACACTAACACAAGTGCGAAAAGTGGTTTTTCAACACTATCACAAGTGCAAAAAGTGTTTTTTCCACACTAATACAAGTGCAAAAGTTGTTTCCTGCACCAACACAAGTGCGAAAAGTGGTTTTTCAACACTAACACAAGTGCGAAAAGTGGTTTTTCAACACTAACACAAGTGTGAAAAGTGGTTTTTCCACACTAATACAAGTGCAAAAGTGGTTTCCTGCACCAACACAAGTGCGAAAAGTAGTTTTTCAACACTAACACAAGTGCAAAAAGTGGTTTTTCAACACTATCCCAAGTGCAAAAAGTGTTTTTTCCACACTAATACAAGTGCAAAAGTGGTTTCCTGCACCAACACAAGTGCGAAAAGTGGTTTTTCAACACTAACACAAGTGCGAAAAGTGGTTTTTCAACACTAACACAAGTGCGAAAAGTGGTTTTTCAACACTATCACAAGTGCGAAAAGTGGTTTTCCACATTAATACAAGTGCAAAAGTGGTTTCCTGCACCAACACAAGTGCGAAAAGTGGTTTTTCAACACTAACACAAGTGCCAAAAGTGGTTTTTCAACACTATCACAAGGGCAAAAAGTGTTTTTTTCACACTAATACAAGTGCAAAAGTGGTTTCCTGCACCAACACATGTGCGAAAAGTGGTTTTTCAACACTAACACAAGTGCGAAAAATGGTTTTTCAACACTAACACAAGTGCGAAAAGTGGTTTTTCCACACTAATACAAGTGCAAAAGTGGTTTCCTGCACCAACACAAGTGCGAAAAGTGGTTTTTCAACACTAACACAAGTGCGAAAAGTGGTTTTTCAACACTATCACAAGTGCAAAAAGTGTTTTTTCCACACTAATACAAGTGCAAAAGTGGTTTCCTGCACCAAAACAAGTGCGAAATGTGGTTTTTCAACACTAGCACAAGTGCGAAAAGTGGTTTTTCACCACTAACACAAGTGCGAAAAGTGGTTTTTCCACACTAATACAAGTGCAAAAGTTGTTTCCTGCACCAACACAAGTGCGAAAAGTGGTTTTTCAACACTAACACAAGTGCGAAAAGTGGTTTTTCATCACTATCAGAAGTGCAAAAAGTGTTTTTTCCACACTAATACAAGTGCAAAAGTGGTTTCCTGCACTAACACAAGTGCGAAAAGTGGTTTTTCAACACTAACGCAAGTGCGAAAAGTGGTTTTTCAACACTAACAGAAGTGCGAAAAGTGGTTTTTCCACACTAATACAAGTGCAAAAGTGGTTTCCTGCACCAACACAAGTGCGAAAAGTGGTTTTTCAACACTAACACAAGTGCGAAAAGTGGTTTTTCAACACTAACACAAGTGCGAAAAGTGGTTTTTCCACACTAATACAAGTGCAAAAGTGGTATCCTGCACCAACACAAGTGCGAAAAGTGGTTTTTCAACACTAACACAAGTGCGAAAAGTGGTTTTTCAACACTATCACAAGTGCAAAAAGTGTTTTTTCCACACTAATACAAGTGCAAAAGTGGTTTCCTGCACCAACACAAGTGTGAAAAGTGGTTTTTCAACACTAACACAAGTGCGAAAAGTGGTTTTTCAACACTACCACAAGTGCAAAAAGTGTTTTTTCCACACTAATACAAGTGCGAAAAGTGGTTTCCTGCACCAACACAAGTGTGAAAAGTGGTTTTTCAACACTAACACAAGTGCGAAAAGTGGTTTTTCCACACTAATACAAGTGCAAAAGTGGTTTCCTGCACAAACACAAGTGCGAAAAGTGGTTTTTCAACACTAACACAAGTGCAAAAAGTGTTTTTTCCACACTAATACAAGTGCAAAAGTGGTTTCCTGCACCAACACATGTGCGAAAAGTGGGTTTTCAACACTAACACAAGTGCGAAAAGTGGTTTTTCAACACTAACACAAGTGCAAAAAGTGTTTTTTCCACACTAATACAAGTGCAAAAGTGGTTTCCTGCACCAACACAAGTGCGAAAAGTGGTTTTTCAACACTATCACAAGTGTGAAAAGTGGTTTTTCAAGACTAACACAAGTGCGAAAAGTGGTTTTTCCACACTAATACAAGTGCAAAAGTGGTTTCCTGCACCAACACAGTGCGAAAAGTGGTTTTTCAACACTAACACAAGTGCGAAAAGTGGTTTTTCAACACTAACACAAGTGCGAAAAGTGGTTTTTCAACACTATCACAAGTGCGAAAAGTGGTTTTTCCACATTAATACAAGTGCAAAAGTGGTTTCCTGCACCAACACAAGTGCGAAAAGTGGTTTTTCAACACTAACACAAGTGCCAAAAGTGGTTTTTTCAACACTATCACAAGTGCAAAATGTGTTTTTTCCACACTAATACAAGTGCAAAAGTGGTTTCCTGCACCAACACATGTGCGAAAAGTGGTTTTTCAACACTAACACAAGTGTGAAAAGTGGTTTTTCAACACTAACACAAGTGCGAAAAGTGGTTTTTCCACACTAATACAAGTGCAAAAGTGGTTTCCTGCACCAACACAAGTGCGAAAAGTGGTTTTTCAACACTAACACAAGTGCGAAAAGTGGTTTTTCAACACTATCACAAGTGCAAAAAGTGTTTTTTCCACACTAATACAAGTGCAAAGTGGTTTCCTGCACCAACACAAGTGCGAAATGTGGTTTTTCAACACTAACACAAGTGCGAAAAGTGGTTTTTCAACACTAACACAAGTGCGAAAAGTGGTTTTTCCACACTAATACAAGTGCAAAAGTTGTTTCCTTCTCCAACACAAGTGTGAAAAGTGGTTTTTCAACACTAACACAAGTGCGAAAAGTGGTTTTTCATCACTATCACAAGTGCAAAAAGTGTTTTTTCCACACTAATACAAGTGCAAAAGTGGTTTCCTGCACTAACACAAGTGCGAAAAGTGGTTTTTCAACACTAACGCAAGTGCGAAAAGTGGTTTTTCAACACTAACAGAAGTGCGAAAAGTGGTTTTTCCACACTAATACAAGTGCAAAAGTGGTTTCCTGCACCAACACAAGTGCGAAAAGTGGTTTTTCAACACTAACACAAGTGCGAAAAGTGGTTTTTCCACACTAATACAAGTGCAAAAGTGGTATCCTGCACCAACACAAGTGCGAAAAGTGGTTTTTCAACACTAACACAAGTGCGAAAAGTGGTTTTTCAACACTATCACAAGTGCAAAAAGTGTTTTTTCCACACTAATACAAGTGCAAAAGTGGTTTCCTGCACCAACACAAGTGCGAAAAGTGGTTTTTCAACACTAACACAAGTGCGAAAAGTGGTTTTTCAACACTAACACAAGTGTGAAAAGTGTTTTTTCCACACTAATACAAGTGCAAAAGTGGTTTCCTGCACCAACACAAGTGCGAAAAGTGGTTTTTCAACGCTAACACAAGTGCGAAAAGTGGTTTTTCAACACTAACACAAGTGTGAAAAGTGTTTTTTCCACACTAATACAAGTGCAAAAGTGGTTTCCTGCACCAACACAAGTGCGAAAAGTGGTTTTTCAACGCTAACACAAGTGCGAAAAGTGGTTTTTCAACACTAACACAAGTGCAAAAAGTGGTTTTTCCACACTAATACAAGTGCAAAAGTGGTTTCCTGCACCAACACAAGTGCGAAAAGTGGTTTTTCAACATTAACACAAGTGCGAAAAGTGGTTTTTGAACACTATCACAAGTGCAAAAAGTGTTTTTTCCACACTAATACAAGTGCAAAAGTGGTTTCCTGCACCAACACAAGTGCGAAAAGTGGTTTTTCAACACTATCACAAGTGCGAAAAGTGGTTTTTCAACACTAACACAAGTGCGAAAAGTGGTTTTGCCACACTAATACAAGTGCAAAAGTGGTTTCCTGCACCAACACAAGTGCGAAAAGTGGTTTTTCAACACTAACACAAGTGCGAAAAGTGCTTTTTCAACACTATCACAAGTGCAAAAAGTGTTTTTCCACACTAATACAAGTGCAAAAGTGGTTCTCCTGCACCAACACAAGTGCGAAAAGTGGTTTTTCTACACTAACACAAGTGCGAAAAGTGGTTTTTCAACACTATCACAAGTGCAAAAAGTGTTTTTTCCACACTAATACAAGTGCAAAAGTGGTTTCCTGCACCAACACAAGTGCCAAAGGTGGTTTTTCAACACCAACACAAGTGCGAAAAGTGGTTTTTCAACACTAACACAAGTGCGAAAAGTGGTTTGTCAACACTATCACAAGTGCAAAAGTGTTTTTTCCACACTAATACAAGTGCAAAAGTGGTTTCCTGCACCAACACAAGTGCGAAAAGTGGTTTTTCAACACTAACACAAGTGCGAAAAGTGGTTTTTCAACACTAACACAAGTGCGAAAAGTGGTTTTTCAACACTATCACAAGTGCAAAAAGTGTTTTTTCCATACTAATACAAGTGCAAAAGTGGTTTCCTGCACCAACACAAGTGCGAAAAGTG
Source organism: Myxine glutinosa (assembly GCF_964187855.1). NCBI lineage: Eukaryota > Metazoa > Chordata > Myxini > Myxiniformes > Myxinidae > Myxine > Myxine glutinosa. The sequence continues at coordinate 23,329 of NW_027617308.1, read as the reverse complement.
GTTTTTCAACACTAACACAAGTGCGAAAAGTGGTTTTTCAACACTAACACAAGTGCGAAAAGTGTTTTTTCCACACTAATACAAGTGCAAAAGTGGTTTCCTGCACCAACACAAGTGCGAAAAGTGGTTTTTCAACACTAACACAAGTGCAAAAAGTGGTTTTTCCACACTAATACAAGTGCAAAAGTGGTTTCCTGCACCAACACAAGTGCGAAAAGTGGTTTTTCAACACTAACACAAGTGCGAAAAGTGTTTTTTCCACACTAATACAAGTGCAAAAGTGGTTTCCTGCACCAACACATGTGCGAAACGTGGTTTTTCAACACTAACACAAGTGCGAAAAGTGGTTTTTCAACACTAACACAAGTGCGAAAAGTGTTTTTTCCACACTAATACAAGTGCAAAAGTGGTTTCCTGCACCAATACAAGTGCGAAAAGTGGTTTTTCAACACTAACACAAGTGCGAAAAGTGGTTTTTCAACACTATCACAAGTGCAAAAAGTGTTTTTTCCACACTAATACAAGTGCAAAAGTGGTTTCCAGCACCAACACAAGTGCGAAATGTGGTTTTTCAACACTAACACAAGTGCGAAAAGTGGTTTTGCAACACTAACACAAGTGCGAAAAGTGGTTTTTCCACACGAATACAAGTGCAAAAGTTGTTTCCTGCACCAACACAAGTGCGAAAAGTGGTTTTTCAACACTAACACAAGTGCGAAAAGTGGTTTTTCAACACTATCACAAGTGCAAAAAGTGTTTTTTCCACACTAATACAAGTGCAAAAGTGGTTTCCTGCACCAACACAAGTGCGAAAAGTGGTTTTTCAACACTAACACAAGTGCGAAAAGTGGTTTTTCAACACTAACACAAGTGTGAAAAGTGGTTTTTCCACACTAATACAAGTGCAAAAGTGGTTTCCTGCACCAACACAAGTGCGAAAAGTAGTTTTTCAACACTAACACAAGTGCAAAAAGTGGTTTTTCAACACTATCACAAGTGCGAAAAGTGGTTTTTCAACACTATCACAAGTGCAAAAAGTGTTTTTTCCACACTAATACAAGTGCAAAAGTGGTTTCCTGCACCAACACAAGTGCGAAAAGTGGTTTTTCAACACTAACACAAGTGCGAAAAGTGGTTTTTCAACACTAACACAAGTGTGAAAAGTGGTTTTTCCACACTAATACAAGTGCAAAAGTGGTTTCCTGCACCAACACAAGTGCGAAAAGTAGTTTTTCAACACTAACACAAGTGCAAAAAGTGGTTTTTCAACACTATCACAAGTGCAAAAAGTGTTTTTTCCACACTAATACAAGTGCAAAAGTGGTTTCCTGCACCAACACAAGTGCGAAAAGTGGTTTTTCAACACTAACACAAGTGCGAAAAGTGGTTTTTCAACACTAACACAAGTGCGAAAAGTGGTTTTTCAACACTATCACAAGTGCGAAAAGTGGTTTTCCACATTAATACAAGTGCAAAAGTGGTTTCCTGCACCAACACAAGTGCGAAAAGTGGTTTTTCAACACTAACACAAGTGCCAAAAGTGGTTTTTCAACACTATCACAAGGGCAAAAAGTGTTTTTTTCACACTAATACAAGTGCAAAAGTGGTTTCCTGCACCAACACATGTGCGAAAAGTGGTTTTTCAACACTAACACAAGTGCGAAAAATGGTTTTTCAACACTAACACAAGTGCGAAAAGTGGTTTTTCCACACTAATACAAGTGCAAAAGTGGTTTCCTGCACCAACACAAGTGCGAAAAGTGGTTTTTCAACACTAACACAAGTGCGAAAAGTGGTTTTTCAACACTATCACAAGTGCAAAAAGTGTTTTTTCCACACTAATACAAGTGCAAAAGTGGTTTCCTGCACCAAAACAAGTGCGAAATGTGGTTTTTCAACACTAACACAAGTGCGAAAAGTGGTTTTTCACCACTAACACAAGTGCGAAAAGTGGTTTTTCCACACTAATACAAGTGCAAAAGTTGTTTCCTGCACCAACACAAGTGCGAAAAGTGGTTTTTCAACACTAACACAAGTGCGAAAAGTGGTTTTTCATCACTATCAGAAGTGCAAAAAGTGTTTTTTCCACACTAATACAAGTGCAAAAGTGGTTTCCTGCACTAACACAAGTGCGAAAAGTGGTTTTTCAACACTAACGCAAGTGCGAAAAGTGGTTTTTCAACACTAACAGAAGTGCGAAAAGTGGTTTTTCCACACTAATACAAGTGCAAAAGTGGTTTCCTGCACCAACACAAGTGCGAAAAGTGGTTTTTCAACACTAACACAAGTGCGAAAAGTGGTTTTTCAACACTAACACAAGTGCGAAAAGTGGTTTTTCCACACTAATACAAGTGCAAAAGTGGTATCCTGCACCAACACAAGTGCGAAAAGTGGTTTTTCAACACTAACACAAGTGCGAAAAGTGGTTTTTCAACACTATCACAAGTGCAAAAAGTGTTTTTTCCACACTAATACAAGTGCAAAAGTGGTTTCCTGCACCAACACAAGTGTGAAAAGTGGTTTTTCAACACTAACACAAGTGCGAAAAGTGGTTTTTCAACACTACCACAAGTGCAAAAAGTGTTTTTTCCACACTAATACAAGTGCGAAAAGTGGTTTCCTGCACCAACACAAGTGTGAAAAGTGGTTTTTCAACACTAACACAAGTGCGAAAAGTGGTTTTTCCACACTAATACAAGTGCAAAAGTGGTTTCCTGCACCAACACAAGTGCGAAAAGTGGTTTTTCAACACTAACACAAGTGCAAAAAGTGTTTTTTCCACACTAATACAAGTGCAAAAGTGGTTTCCTGCACCAACACATGTGCGAAAAGTGGTTTTTCAACACTAACACAAGTGCGAAAAGTGGTTTTTCAACACTAACACAAGTGCAAAAAGTGTTTTTTCCACACTAATACAAGTGCAAAAGTGGTTTCCTGCACCAACACAAGTGCGAAAAGTGGTTTTTCAACACTATCACAAGTGTGAAAAGTGGTTTTTCAAGACTAACACAAGTGCGAAAAGTGGTTTTTCCACACTAATACAAGTGCAAAAGTGGTTTCCTGCACCAACACAAGTGCGAAAAGTGGTTTTTCAACACTAACACAAGTGCGAAAAGTGGTTTTTCAACACTAACACAAGTGCGAAAAGTGGTTTTTCAACACTATCACAAGTGCGAAAAGTGGTTTTTCCACATTAATACAAGTGCAAAAGTGGTTTCCTGCACCAACACAAGTGCGAAAAGTGGTTTTTCAACACTAACACAAGTGCCAAAAGTGGTTTTTCAACACTATCACAAGTGCAAAAAGTGTTTTTTCCACACTAATACAAGTGCAAAAGTGGTTTCCTGCACCAACACATGTGCGAAAAGTGGTTTTTCAACACTAACACAAGTGTGAAAAGTGGTTTTTCAACACTAACACAAGTGCGAAAAGTGGTTTTTCCACACTAATACAAGTGCAAAAGTGGTTTCCTGCACCAACACAAGTGCGAAAAGTGGTTTTTCAACACTAACACAAGTGCGAAAAGTGGTTTTTCAACACTATCACAAGTGCAAAAAGTGTTTTTTCCACACTAATACAAGTGCAAAGTGGTTTCCTGCACCAACACAAGTGCGAAATGTGGTTTTTCAACACTAACACAAGTGCGAAAAGTGGTTTTTCAACACTAACACAAGTGCGAAAAGTGGTTTTTCCACACTAATACAAGTGCAAAAGTTGTTTCCTTCTCCAACACAAGTGTGAAAAGTGGTTTTTCAACACTAACACAAGTGCGAAAAGTGGTTTTTCATCACTATCACAAGTGCAAAAAGTGTTTTTTCCACACTAATACAAGTGCAAAAGTGGTTTCCTGCACTAACACAAGTGCGAAAAGTGGTTTTTCAACACTAACGCAAGTGCGAAAAGTGGTTTTTCAACACTAACAGAAGTGCGAAAAGTGGTTTTTCCACACTAATACAAGTGCAAAAGTGGTTTCCTGCACCAACACAAGTGCGAAAAGTGGTTTTTCAACACTAACACAAGTGCGAAAAGTGGTTTTTCCACACTAATACAAGTGCAAAAGTGGTATCCTGCACCAACACAAGTGCGAAAAGTGGGTTTTCAACACTAACACAAGTGCGAAAAGTGGTTTTTCAACACTATCACAAGTGCAAAAAGTGTTTTTTCCACACTAATACAAGTGCAAAAGTGGTTTCCTGCACCAACACAAGTGCGAAAAGTGGTTTTTCAACACTAACACAAGTGCGAAAAGTGGTTTTTCAACACTAACACAAGTGTGAAAAGTGTTTTTTCCACACTAATACAAGTGCAAAAGTGGTTTCCTGCACCAACACAAGTGCGAAAAGTGGTTTTTCAACGCTAACACAAGTGCGAAAAGTGGTTTTTCAACACTAACACAAGTGCGAAAAGTGGTTTTTCAACACTAACACAAGTGCAAAAAGTGGTTTTTCCACACTAATACAAGTGCAAAAGTGGTTTCCTGCACCAACACAAGTGCGAAAAGTGGTTTTTCAACATTAACACAAGTGCGAAAAGTGGTTTTTGAACACTATCACAAGTGCAAAAAGTGTTTTTTCCACACTAATACAAGTGCAAAAGTGGTTTCCTGCACCAACACAAGTGCGAAAAGTGGTTTTTCAACACTATCACAAGTGCGAAAAGTGGTTTTTCAACACTAACACAAGTGCGAAAAGTGGTTTTGCCACACTAATACAAGTGCAAAAGTGGTTTCCTGCACCAACACAAGTGCGAAAAGTGGTTTTTCAACACTAACACAAGTGCGAAAAGTGCTTTTTCAACACTATCACAAGTGCAAAAAGTGTTTTTCCACACTAATACAAGTGCAAAAGTGGTTTCCTGCACCAACACAAGTGCGAAAAGTGGTTTTTCTACACTAACACAAGTGCGAAAAGTGGTTTTTCAACACTATCACAAGTGCAAAAAGTGTTTTTTCCACACTAATACAAGTGCAAAAGTGGTTTCCTGCACCAACACAAGTGCCAAAGGTGGTTTTTCAACACCAACACAAGTGCGAAAAGTGGTTTTTCAACACTAACACAAGTGCGAAAAGTGGTTTGTCAACACTATCACAAGTGCAAAAGTGTTTTTTCCACACTAATACAAGTGCAAAAGTGGTTTCCTGCACCAACACAAGTGCGAAAAGTGGTTTTTCAACACTAACACAAGTGCGAAAAGTGGTTTTTCAACACTAACACAAGTGCGAAAAGTGGTTTTTCAACACTATCACAAGTGCAAAAAGTGTTTTTTCCATACTAATACAAGTGCAAAAGTGGTTTCCTGCACCAACACAAGTGCGAAAAGTGGTTTTTCAACACTAACACAAGTGCGAAAAGTGGTTTTTCAACACTAACACAAGTGCGAAAAGTGTTTTTTCCACACTAATACAAGTGCAAAAGTGGTTTCCTGCACCAACACAAGTGCGAAAAGTGGTTTTTCAACACTAACACAAGTGCAAAAAGTGGTTTTTCCACACTAATACAAGTGCAAAAGTGGTTTCCTGCACCAACACAAGTGCGAAAAGTGGTTTTTCAACACTAACACAAGTGCGAAAAGTGTTTTTTCCACACTAATACAAGTGCAAAAGTGGTTTCCTGCACCAACACATGTGCGAAAAGTGGTTTTTCAACACTAACACAAGTGCGAAAAGTGGTTTTTCAACACTAACACAAGTGCGAAAAGTGTTTTTTCCACACTAATACAAGTGCAAAAGTGGTTTCCTGCACCAACACAAGTGCGAAAAGTGGTTTTTCAACACTAACACAAGTGCGAAAAGTGGTTTTTCAACACTATCACAAGTGCAAAAAGTGTTTTTTCCACACTAATACAAGTGCAAAAGTGGTTTCCAGCACCAACACAAGTGCGAAATGTGGTTTTTCAACACTAACACAAGTGCGAAAAGTGGTTTTGCAACACTAACACAAGTGCGAAAAGTGGTTTTTCCACACGAATACAAGTGCAAAAGTTATTTCCTGCACCAACACAAGTGCGAAAAGTGGTTTTTCAACACTAACACAAGTGCGAAAAGTGGTTTTTCAACACTATCACAAGTGCAAAAAGTGTTTTTTCCACACTAATACAAGTGCAAAAGTGGTTTCCTGCACCAACACAAGTGCGAAAAGTGGTTTTTCAACACTAACACAAGTGCGAAAAGTGGTTTTTCAACACTAACACAAGTGTGAAAAGTGGTTTTTCCACACTAATACAAGTGCAAAAGTGGTTTCCTGCACCAACACAAGTGCGAAAAGTAGTTTTTCAACACTAACACAAGTGCAAAAAGTGGTTTTTCAACACTATCACAAGTGCAAAAAGTGTTTTTTCCACACTAATACAAGTGCAAAAGTGGTTTCCTGCACCAACACAAGTGCGAAAAGTGGTTTTTCAACACTAACACAAGTGCGAAAAGTGGTTTTTCAACACTAACACAAGTGCGAAAAGTGGTTTTTCAACACTATCACAAGTGCGAAAAGTGGTTTTCCACATTAATACAAGTGCAAAAGTGGTTTCCTGCACCAACACAAGTGCGAAAAGTGGTTTTTCAACACTAACACAAGTGCCAAAAGTGGTTTTTCAACACTATCACAAGGGCAAAAAGTGTTTTTTCCACACTAATACAAGTGCAAAAGTGGTTTCCTGCACCAACACATGTGCGAAAAGTGGTTTTTCAACACTAACACAAGTGCGAAAAATGGTTTTTCACCACTAACACAAGTGCGAAAAGTGGTTTTTCCACACTAATACAAGTGCAAAAGTTGTTTCCTGCACCAACACAAGTGCGAAAAGTGGTTTTTCAACACTAACACAAGTGCGAAAAGTGGTTTTTCATCACTATCAGAAGTGCAAAAAGTGTTTTTTCCACACTAATACAAGTGCAAAAGTGGTTTCCTGCACTAACACAAGTGCGAAAAGTGGTTTTTCAACACTAACGCAAGTGCGAAAAGTGGTTTTTCAACACTAACAGAAGTGCGAAAAGTGGTTTTTCCACACTAATACAAGTGCAAAAGTGGTTTCCTGCACCAACACAAGTGCGAAAAGTGGTTTTTCAACACTAACACAAGTGCGAAAAGTGGTTTTTCAACACTAACACAAGTGCGAAAAGTGGTTTTTCCACACTAATACAAGTGCAAAAGTGGTATCCTGCACCAACACAAGTGCGAAAAGTGGTTTTTCAACACTAACACAAGTGCGAAAAGTGGTTTTTCAACACTATCACAAGTGCAAAAAGTGTTTTTTCCACACTAATACAAGTGCAAAAGTGGTTTCCTGCACCAACACAAGTGTGAAAAGTGGTTTTTCAACACTAACACAAGTGCGAAAAGTGGTTTTTCAACACTATCACAAGTGCAAAAAGTGTTTTTTCCACACTAATACAAGTGCGAAAAGTGGTTTCCTGCACCAACACAAGTGTGAAAAGTGGTTTTTCAACACTAACGCAAGTGGGAAAAGTGGTTTTTCCACACTAATACAAGTGCAAAAGTGGTTTCCTGCACCAACACAAGTGCGAAAAGTGGTTTTTCAACACTAACACAAGTGCAAAAAGTGTTTTTTCCACACTAATACAAGTGCAAAAGTGGTTTCCTGCACCAACACATGTGCGAAAAGTGGTTTTTCAACACTAACACAAGTGCGAAAAGTGGTTTTTCAACACTAACACAAGTGCGAAAAGTGTTTTTTCCACACTAATATAAGTGCAAAAGTGGTTTCCTGCACCAACACAAGTGCGAAAAGTGGTTTTTCAACACTAACACAAGTGCGAAAAGTGGTTTTTCAACACTATCACAAGTGCAAAAAGTGTTTTTTCCACACTAATACAAGTGCAAAAGTGGTTTCCAGCACCAACACAAGTGCGAAATGTGGTTTTTCAACACTAACACAAGTGCGAAAAGTGGTTTTGCAACACTAACACAAGTGCGAAAAGTGGATTTTCAACACTAACACAAGTGCGAAAAGTGGTTTTTCCACACAAATACAAGTGCAAAAGTTGTTTCCTGCACCAACACAAGTGCGAAAAGTGGTTTTTCAACACTAACACAAGTGCGAAAAGTGGTTTTTCAACACTATCACAAGTGCAAAAAGTGTTTTTTCCACACTAATACAAGTGCAAAAGTGGTTTCCTGCACCAACACAAGTGCGAAAAGTGGTTTTTCAACACTAACACAAGTGCGAAAAGTGGTTTTTCAACACTAACACAAGTGTGAAAAGTGGTTTTTCCACACTAATACAAGTGCAAAAGTGGTTTCCTGCACCAACACAAGTGCGAAAAGTAGTTTTTCAACACTAACACAAGTGCAAAAAGTGGTTTTTCAACACTATCACAAGTGCAAAAATTGTTTTTTCCACACTAATACAAGTGCAAAAGTGGTTTCCTGCACCAACACAAGTGCGAAAAGTGGTTTTTCAACACTAACACAAGTGCAAAAAGTGTTTTTTCCACACTAATACAAATGCAAAAGTGGTTTCCTGCACCAACACAAGTGCGAAAAGTGGTTTTTCAACACTAACACAAGTGCGAAAAGTGGTTTTTAAACACTAACACAAGTGCGAAAAGTGGTTTTTCAACACTATCACAAGTGCGAAAAGTGGTTTTCCACATTAATACAAGTGCAAAAGTGGTTTCCTGCACCAACACAAGTGCGAAAAGTGGTTTTGCAACACTAACACAAGTGCGAAAAGTGGTTTTTCAACACTAACACAAGTGCGAAAAGTGTTTTTTCCACACTAATACAAGTGCAAAAGTGGTTTCCTGCACCAACACAAGTGCGAAAAGTGGTTTTTCAACGCTAACACAAGTGCGAAAAGTGGTTTTTCAACACTAACACAAGTGCGAAAAGTGGTTTTTCAACACTAACACAAGTGCGAAAAGTGGTTTTTCCACACTAATACAAGTGCAAAAGTGGTTTCCTGCACCAACACAAGTGCGAAAAGTGGTTTTTCAACATTAACACAAGTGCGAAAAGTGGTTTTTGAACACTATCACAAGTGCAAAAAGTGTTTTTCCACACTAATACAAGTGCAAAAGTGGTTTCCTGCACCAACACAAGTGCGAAAAGTGGTTTTTCAACACTATCACAAGTGCGAAAAGTGGTTTTTCAACACTAACACAAGTGCGAAAAGTGGTGTTTCCACACTAATACAAGTGCAAAAGTGGTTTCCTGCACCAACACAAGTGCGAAAAGTGGTTTTTCAACACTAACACAAGTGCGAAAAGTGCTTTTTCAACACTATCACAAGTGCAAAAAGTGTTTTTTCCACACTAATACAAATGCAAAAGTGGTTTCCTGCACCAACACAAGTGCGAAAAGTGGTTTTTCTACACTAACACAAGTGCGAAAAGTGGTTTTTCAACACTATCACAAGTGCAAAAAGTGTTTTTTCCACACTAATACAAGTGCAAATGTGGTTTCCTGCACCAACACAAGTGCCAAAGGTTGTTTTTCAACACTAACACAAGTGCGAAAAGTGGTTTTTCAACACTAACACAAGTGCGAAAAGTGGTTTTTCAACACTAACACAAGTGCGAAAAGTGGTTTGTCAACACTATCACAAGTGCAAAAGTGTTTTTTCCACACTAATACAAGTGCAAAAGTGGTTTCCTGCACCAACACAAGTGCGAAAAGTTGTTTTTCAACACTAACACAAGTGCGAAAAGTGGTTTTTCAACACTAACACAAGTGCGAAAAGTGGTTTTTCAACACTATCACAAGTGCAAAAAGTGTTTTTTCCACACTAATACAAGTGCAAAAGTGGTTTCCTGCACCAAAACAAGTGCGAAATGTGGTTTTTCAACACTAACACAAGTGCGAAAAGTGGTTTTTCACCACTAACACAAGTGCGAAAAGTGGTTTTTCCACACTAATACAAGTGCAAAAGTTGTTTCCTGCACCAACACAAGTGCGAAAAGTGGTTTTTCAACACTAACACAAGTGCGAAAAGTGGTTTTTCATCACTATCAGAAGTGCAAAAAGTGTTTTTTCCACACTAATACAAGTGCAAAAGTGGTTTCCTGCACTAACACAAGTGCGAAAAGTGGTTTTTCAACACTAACGCAAGTGCGAAAAGTGGTTTTTCAACACTAACAGAAGTGCGAAAAGTGGTTTTTCCACACTAATACAAGTGCAAAAGTGGTTTCCTGCACCAACACAAGTGCGAAAAGTGGTTTTTCAACACTAACACAAGTGCGAAAAGTGGTTTTTCAACACTAACACAAGTGCGAAAAGTGGTTTTTCCACACTAATACAAGTGCAAAAGTGGTATCCTGCACCAACACAAGTGCGAAAAGTGGTTTTTCAACACTAACACAAGTGCGAAAAGTGGTTTTTCAACACTATCACAAGGGCAAAAAGTGTTTTTTCCACACTAATACAAGTGCAAAAGTGGTTTCCTGCACCAACACAAGTGTGAAAAGTGGTTTTTCAACACTAACACAAGTGCGAAAAGTGGTTTTTCAACACTATCACAAGTGCAAAAAGTGTTTTTTCCACACTAATACAAGTGCGAAAAGTGGTTTCCTGCACCAACACAAGTGTGAAAAGTGGTTTTTCAACACTAACACAAGTGCGAAAAGTGGTTTTTCCACACTAATAGAAGTGCAAAAGTGGTTTCCTGCACCAACACAAGTGCGAAAAGTGGTTTTTCAACACTAACACAAGTGCAAAAAGTGTTTTTTCCACACTAATACAAGTGCAAAAGTGGTTTCCTGCACCAACACATGTGCGAAAAGTGGTTTTTCAACACTAACACAAGTGCGAAAAGTGGTTTTTCAACACTAACACAAGTGCGAAAAGTGTTTTTTCCACACTAATACAAGTGCAAAAGTGGTTTCCTGCACCAACACAAGTGCGAAAAGTGGTTTTTCAACACTAACACAAGTGCGAAAAGTGGTTTTTCAACACTATCACAAGTGCAAAAAGTGTTTTTTCCACACTAATACAAGTGCAAAAGTGGTTTCCAGCACCAACACAAGTGCGAAATGTGGTTTTTCAACACTAACACAAGTGCGAAAAGTGGTTTTGCAACACTAACACAAGTGCGAAAAGTGGTTTTTCAACACTAACACAAGTGCGAAAAGTGGTTTTTCCACACGAATACAAGTGCAAAAGTTGTTTCCTGCACCAACACAAGTGCGAAAAGTGGTTTTTCAACACTAACACAAGTGCGAAAAGTGGTTTTTCAACACTATCACAAGTGCAAAAAGTGTTTTTTCCACACTAATACAAGTGCAAAAGTGGTTTCCTGCACCAACACAAGTGCGAAAAGTGGTTTTTCTACACTAACACAAGTGTGAAAAGTGGTTTTTCAACACTATCACAAGTGCAAAAAGTGTTTTTTCCACACTAATACAAGTGCAAAAGTGGTTTCCAGCACCAACACAAGTGCGAAATGTGGTTTTTCAACACTAACACAAGTGCGAAAAGTGGTTTTGCAACACTAACACAAGTGCGAAAAGTGGATTTTCAACACTAACACAAGTGCGAAAAGTGGTTTTTCCACACAAATACAAGTGCAAAAGTTGTTTCCTGCACCAACACAAGTGCGAAAAGTGGTTTTTCAACACTAACACAAGTGCGAAAAGTGGTTTTTCAACACTATCACAAGTGCAAAAAGTGTTTTTTCCACACTAATACAAGTGCAAAAGTGGTTTCCTGCACCAACACAAGTGCGAAAAGTGGTTTTTCAACACTAACACAAGTGCGAAAAGTGGTTTTTCAACACTAACACAAGTGTGAAAAGTGGTTTTTCCACACTAATACAAGTGCAAAAGTGGTTTCCTGCACCAACACAAGTGCGAAAAGTAGTTTTTCAACACTAACACAAGTGCAAAAAGTGGTTTTTCAACACTATCACAAGTGCAAAAATTGTTTTTTCCACACTAATACAAGTGCAAAAGTGGTTTCCTGCACCAACACAAGTGCGAAAAGTGGTTTTTCAACACTAACACAAGTGCAAAAAGTGTTTTTTCCACACTAATACAAATGCAAAAGTGGTTTCCTGCACCAACACAAGTGCGAAAAGTGGTTTTTCAACACTAACACAAGTGCGAAAAGTGGTTTTTAAACACTAACACAAGTGCGAAAAGTGGTTTTTCAACACTATCACAAGTGCGAAAAGTGGTTTTCCACATTAATACAAGTGCAAAAGTGGTTTCCTGCACCAACACAAGTGCGAAAAGTGGTTTTGCAACACTAACACAAGTGCGAAAAGTGGTTTTTCAACACTAACACAAGTGCGAAAAGTGTTTTTTCCACACTAATACAAGTGCAAGAGTGGTTTCCTGCACCAACACAAGTGCGAAAAGTGGTTTTTCAACGCTAACACAAGTGCGAAAAGTGGTTTTTCAACACTAACACAAGTGCGAAAAGTGGTTTTTCCACACAAATACAAGTGCAAAAGTTGTTTCCTGCACCAACACAAGTGCGAAAAGTGGTTTTTCAACACTAACACAAGTGCGAAAAGTGGTTTTTCAACACTATCACAAGTGCAAAAAGTGTTTTTTCCACACTAATACAAGTGCAAAAGTGGTTTCCTGCACCAACACAAGTGCGAAAAGTGGTTTTTCAACACTAACACAAGTGCGAAAAGTGGTTTTTCAACACTAACAGAAGTGTGAAAAGTGGTTTTTCCACACTAATACAAGTGCAAAAGTGGTTTCCTGCACCAACACAAGTGCGAAAAGTAGTTTTTCAACACTAACACAAGTGCAAAAAGTGGTTTTTCAACACTATCACAAGTGCAAAAATTGTTTTTTCCACACTAATACAAGTGCAAAAGTGGTTTCCTGCACCAACACAAGTGCGAAAAGTGGTTTTTCAACACTAACACAAGTGCAAAAAGTGTTTTTTCCACACTAATACAAATGCAAAAGTGGTTTCCTGCACCAACACAAGTGCGAAAAGTGGTTTTTCAACACTAACACAAGTGCGAAAAGTGGTTTTTAAACACTAACACAAGTGCGAAAAGTGGTTTTTCAACACTATCACAAGTGCGAAAAGTGGTTTTCCACATTAATACAAGTGCAAAAGTGGTTTCCTGCACCAACACAAGTGCGAAAAGTGGTTTTGCAACACTAACACAAGTGCGAAAAGTGGTTTTTCAACACTAACACAAGTGCGAGAAGTGTTTTTTCCACACTAATACAAGTGCAAAAGTGGTTTCCTGCACCAACACAAGTGCGAAAAGTGGTTTTTCAACGCTAACACAAGTGCGAAAAGTGGTTTTTCAACACTAACACAAGTGCGAAAAGTGGTTTTTCAACACTAACACAAGTGCGAAAAGTGGTTTTTCCACACTAATACAAGTGCAAAAGTGGTTTCCTGCACCAACACAAGTGCGAAAAGTGGTTTTTCAACATTAACACAAGTGCGAAAAGTGGTTTTTGAACACTATCACAAGTGCAAAAAGTGTTTTTCCACACTAATACAAGTGCAAAAGTGGTTTCCTGCACCAACACAAGTGCGAAAAGTGGTTTTTCAACACTATCACAAGTGCGAAAAGTGGTTTTTCAACACTAACACAAGTGCGAAAAGTGGTGTTTCCACACTAATACAAGTGCAAAAGTGGTTTCCTGCACCAACACAAGTGCGAAAAGTGGTTTTTCAACACTAACACAAGTGCAAAAAGTGCTTTTTCAACACTATCACAAGTGCAAAAAGTGTTTTTTCCACACTAATACAAATGCAAAAGTGGTTTCCTGCACCAACACAAGTGCGAAAAGTGGTTTTTCTACACTAACACAAGTGCGAAAAGTGGTTTTTCAACACTATCACAAGTGCAAAAAGTGTTTTTTCCACACTAATACAAGTGCAAATGTGGTTTCCTGCACCAACACAAGTGCCAAAGGTTGTTTTTCAACACTAACACAAGTGCGAAAAGTGGTTTTTCAACACTAACACAAGTGCGAAAAGTGGTTTTTCAACACTAACACAAGTGCGAAAAGTGGTTTGTCAACACTATCACAAGTGCAAAAGTGTTTTTTCCACACTAATACAAGTGCAAAAGTGGTTTCCTGCACCAACACAAGTGCGAAAAGTTGTTTTTCAACACTAACACAAGTGCGAAAAGTGGTTTTTCAACACTAACACAAGTGCGAAAAGTGGTTTTTCAACACTATCACAAGTGCAAAAAGTGTTTTTTCCACACTAATACAAGTGCAAAAGTGGTTTCCTGCACCAAAACAAGTGCGAAATGTGGTTTTTCAACACTAACACAAGTGCGAAAAGTGGTTTTTCACCACTAACACAAGTGCGAAAAGTGGTTTTTCCACACTAATACAAGTGCAAAAGTTGTTTCCTGCACCAACACAAGTGCGAAAAGTGGTTTTTCAACACTAACACAAGTGCGAAAAGTGGTTTTTCATCACTATCAGAAGTGCAAAAAGTGTTTTTTCCACACTAATACAAGTGCAAAAGTGGTTTCCTGCACTAACACAAGTGCGAAAAGTGGTTTTTCAACACTAACGCAAGTGCGAAAAGTGGTTTTTCAACACTAACAGAAGTGCGAAAAGTGGTTTTTCCACACTAATACAAGTGCAAAAGTGGTTTCCTGCACCAACACAAGTGCGAAAAGTGGTTTTTCAACACTAACACAAGTGCGAAAAGTGGTTTTTCAACACTAACACAAGTGCGAAAAGTGGTTTTTCCACACTAATACAAGTGCAAAAGTGGTATCCTGCACCAACACAAGTGCGAAAAGTGGTTTTTCAACACTAACACAAGTGCGAAAAGTGGTTTTTCAACACTATCACAAGTGCAAAAAGTGTTTTTTCCACACTAATACAAGTGCAAAAGTGGTTTCCTGCACCAACACAAGTGTGAAAAGTGGTTTTTCAACACTAACACAAGTGCGAAAAGTGGTTTTTCAACACTATCACAAGTGCAAAAAGTGTTTTTTCCACACTAATACAAGTGCGAAAAGTGGTTTCCTGCACCAACACAAGTGTGAAAAGTGGTTTTTCAACACTAACACAAGTGCGAAAAGTGGTTTTTCCACACTAATACAAGTGCAAAAGTGGTTTCCTGCACCAACACAAGTGCGAAAAGTGGTTTTTCAACACTAACACAAGTGCAAAAAGTGTTTTTTCCACACTAATACAAGTGCAAAAGTGGTTTCCTGCACCAACACATGTGCGAAAAGTGGTTTTTCAACACTAACACAAGTGCGAAAAGTGGTTTTTCAACACTAACACAAGTGCGAAAAGTGTTTTTTCCACACTAATACAAGTGCAAAAGTGGTTTCCTGCACCAACACAAGTGCGAAAAGTGGTTTTTCAACACTAACACAAGTGCGAAAAGTGGTTTTTCAACACTATCACAAGTGCAAAAAGTGTTTTTTCCACACTAATACAAGTGCAAAAGTGGTTTCCAGCACCAACACAAGTGCGAAATGTGGTTTTTCAACACTAACACAAGTGCGAAAAGTGGTTTTGCAACACTAACACAAGTGCGAAAAGTGGTTTTTCAACACTAACACAAGTGCGAAAAGTGGTTTTTCCACACGAATACAAGTGCAAAAGTTGTTTCCTGCACCAACACAAGTGCGAAAAGTGGTTTTTCAACACTAACACAAGTGCGAAAAGTGGTTTTTCAACACTATCACAAGTGCAAAAAGTGTTTTTTCCACACTAATACAAGTGCAAAAGTGGTTTCCTGCACCAACACAAGTGCGAAAAGTGGTTTTTCTACACTAACACAAGTGCGGAAAAGTGGTTTTTCAACACTATCACAAGTGCAAAAAGTGTTTTTTTCCACACTAATACAAGTGCAAAAGTGGTTTCCAGCACCAACACAAGTGCGAAATGTGGTTTTTCAACACTAACACAAGTGCGAAAAGTGGTTTTGCAACACTAACACAAGTGCGAAAAGTGGATTTTCAACACTAACACAAGTGCGAAAAGTGTTTTTCCACACAAATACAAGTGCAAAAGTTGTTTCCTGCACCAACACAAGTGCGAAAAGTGGTTTTTCAACACTAACACAAGTGCGAAAAGTGGTTTTTCAACACTATCACAAGTGCAAAAAGTGTTTTTTCCACACTAATACAAGTGCAAAAGTGGTTTCCTGCACCAACACAAGTGCGAAAAGTGGTTTTTCAACACTAACACAAGTGCGAAAAGTGGTTTTTCAACACTAACACAAGTGTGAAAAGTGGTTTTCCACACTAATACAAGTGCAAAAGTGGTTTCCTGCACCAACACAAGTGCGAAAAGTAGTTTTTCAACACTAACACAAGTGCAAAAAGTGGTTTTTCAACACTATCACAAGTGCAAAAATTGTTTTTTCCACACTAATACAAGTGCAAAAGTGGTTTCCTGCACCAACACAAGTGCGAAAAGTGGTTTTTCAACACTAACACAAGTGCAAAAAGTGTTTTTTCCACACTAATACAAATGCAAAAGTGGTTTCCTGCACCAACACAAGTGCGAAAAGTGGTTTTTTCAACACTAACACAAGTGCGAAAAGTGGTTTTAAACACTAACACAAGTGCGAAAAGTGGTTTTTCAACACTATCACAAGTGCGAAAAGTGGTTTTCCACATTAATACAAGTGCAAAAGTGGTTTCCTGCACCAACACAAGTGCGAAAAGTGGTTTTGCAACACTAACACAAGTGCGAAAAGTGGTTTTTCAACACTAACACAAGTGCGAAAAGTGTTTTTTCCACACTAATACAAGTGCAAAAGTGGTTTCCTGCACCAACACAAGTGCGAAAAGTGGTTTTTCAACGCTAACACAAGTGCGAAAAGTGGTTTTTCAACACTAACACAAGTGCGAAAAGTGGTTTTTCAACACTAACACAAGTGCGAAAAGTGGTTTTTCCACACTAATACAAGTGCAAAAGTGGTTTCCTGCACCAACACAAGTGCGAAAAGTGGTTTTTCAACATTAACACAAGTGCGAAAAGTGGTTTTTGAACACTATCACAAGTGCAAAAAGTGTTTTTCCACACTAATACAAGTGCAAAAGTGGTTTCCTGCACAACACAAGTGCGAAAAGTGGTTTTTCAACACTATCACAAGTGCGAAAAGTGGTTTTTCAACACTAACACAAGTGCGAAAAGTGGTGTTTCCACACTAATACAAGTGCAAAAGTGGTTTCCTGCACCAACACAAGTGCGAAAGTGGTTTTTCAACACTAACACAAGTGCGAAAAGTGCTTTTCAACACTATCACAAGTGCAAAAAGTGTTTTTTCACACTAATACAAATGCAAAAGTGGTTTCCTGCACCAACACAAGTGCGAAAAGTGTTTTTCTACACTAACACAAGTGCAAAAAGTGTTTTTTCCACACTAATACAAGTGCAAATGTGGTTTCCTGCACCAACACAAGTGCCAAAGGTTGTTTTTCAACACTAACACAAGTGCGAAAAGTGGTTTTTCAACACTAACACAAGTGCGAAAAGTGGTTTTTCAACACTAACACAAGTGCGAAAAGTGGTTTGTCAACACTATCACAAGTGCAAAAGTGTTTTTTCCACACTAATACAAGTGCAAAAGTGGTTTCCTGCACCAACACAAGTGCGAAAAGTTGTTTTCAACACTAACACAAGTGCGAAGAAGTGGTTTTTCAACACTAACACAAGTGCGAAAAGTGGTTTTTCAACACTATCACAAGTGCAAAAAGTGTTTTTTCCACACTAATACAAGTGCAAAAGTGGTTTCCTGCACCAAAACAAGTGCGAAATGTGGTTTTTCAACACTAACACAAGTGCGAAAAGTGTTTTTCACCACTAACACAAGTGCGAAAAGTGGTTTTTCCACACTAATACAAGTGCAAAAGTTGTTTCCTGCACCAACACAAGTGCGAAAAGTGGTTTTTCAACACTAACACAAGTGCGAAAAGTGGTTTTTCATCACTATCAGAAGTGCAAAAAGTGTTTTTTCCACACTAATACAAGTGCAAAAGTGGTTTCCTGCACTAACACAAGTGCGAAAAGTGGTTTTTCAACACTAACGCAAGTGCGAAAAGTGGTTTTTCAACACTAACAGAAGTGCGAAAAGTGGTTTTTCCACACTAATACAAGTGCAAAAGTGGTTTCCTGCACCAACACAAGTGCGAAAAGTGGTTTTTCAACACTAACACAAGTGCGAAAAGTGGTTTTTCAACACTAACACAAGTGCGAAAAGTGGTTTTTCCACACTAATACAAGTGCAAAAGTGGTATCCTGCACCAACACAAGTGCGAAAAGTGGTTTTTCAACACTAACACAAGTGCGAAAAGTGGTTTTTCAACACTATCACAAGTGCAAAAAGTGTTTTTTCCACACTAATACAAGTGCAAAAGTGGTTTCCTGCACCAACACAAGTGTGAAAAGTGTTTTTCAACACTAACACAAGTGCGAAAAGTGGTTTTTCAACACTATCACAAGTGCAAAAAGTGTTTTTTTCCACACTAATACAAGTGCGAAAAGTGGTTTCCTGCACCAACACAAGTGTGAAAAGTGGTTTTTCAACACTAACACAAGTGCGAAAAGTGGTTTTTCCACACTAATACAAGTGCAAAAGTGGTTTCCTGCACCAACACAAGTGCGAAAAGTGGTTTTTCAACACTAACACAAGTGCAAAAAGTGTTTTTTCCACACTAATACAAGTGCAAAAGTGGTTTCCTGCACCAACACATGTGCGAAAAGTGGTTTTTCAACACTAACACAAGTGCGAAAAGTGGTTTTTCAACACTAACACAAGTGCGAAAAGTGTTTTTTCCACACTAATACAAGTGCAAAAGTGGTTTCCTGCACCAACACAAGTGCGAAAAGTGGTTTTTCAACACTAACACAAGTGCGAAAAGTGGTTTTTCAACACTATCACAAGTGCAAAAAGTGTTTTTTCCACACTAATACAAGTGCAAAGTGGTTTCCAGCACCAACACAAGTGCGAAATGTGGTTTTTCAACACTAACACAAGTGCGAAAAGTGGTTTTGCAACACTAACACAAGTGCGAAAAGTGGTTTTCAACACTAACACAAGTGCGAAAAGTGGTTTTTCCACACGAATACAAGTGCAAAAGTTGTTTCCTGCACCAACACAAGTGCGAAAAGTGGTTTTCAACACTAACACAAGTGCGAAAAGTGGTATTTTCAACACTATCACAAGTGCAAAAAGTGTTTTTTCCACACTAATACAAGTGCAAAAGTGGTTTCCTGCACGAACACAAGTGCGAAAAGTGGTTTTTCAACACTAACACAAGTGCGAAAAGTGGTTTTTCAACACTAACACAAGTGTGAAAAGTGGTTTTTCCACACTAATACAAGTGCAAAAGTGGTTTCCTGCACCACACAAGTGCGAAAAGTAGTTTTTCAACACTAACACAAGTGCAAAAAGTGGTTTTTCAACACTATCACAAGTGCAAAAATTGTTTTTTCCACACTAATACAAGTGCAAAAGTGGTTTCCTGCACCAACACAAGTGCGAAAAGTGGTTTTTCAACATTAACACAAGTGCGAAAGTGGTTTTTGAACACTATCACAAGTGCAAAAAGTGTTTTTTCCACACTAATACAAATGCAAAAGTGGTTTCCTGCACCAACACAAGTGCGAAAAGTGGTTTTTCAACACTATCACAAGTGCGAAAAGTGGTTTTTCAACACTAACACAAGTGCGAAAAGTGGTGTTTCCACACTAATACAAGTGCAAAAGTGGTTTCCTGCACCAACACAAGTGCGAAAAGTGGTTTTTCAACACTAACACAAGTGCGAAAAGTGCTTTTTCAACACTATCACAAGTGCAAAAAGTGTTTTTTCCACACTAATACAAATGCAAAAGTGGTTTCCTGCACCAACACAAGTGCGAAAAGTGGTTTTTCTACACTAACACAAGTGCGAAAAGTGGTTTTTCAACACTATCACAAGTGCAAAAAGTGTTTTTTCCACACTAATACAAGTGCAAATGTGGTTTCCTGCACCAACACAAGTGCCAAAGGTTGTTTTTCAACACTAACACAAGTGCGAAAAGTGGTTTTTCAACACTAACACAAGTGCGAAAAGTGGTTTTTCAACACTAACACAAGTGCGAAAAGTGGTTTGTCAACACTATCACAAGTGCAAAAGTGTTTTTTCCACACTAATACAAGTGCAAAAGTGGTTTCCTGCACCAACACAAGTGCGAAAAGTTGTTTTTCAACACTAACACAAGTGCTAAAAGTGGTTTTTCAACACTAACACAAGTGCGAAAAGTGGTTTTTCAACACTATCACAAGTGCAAAAAGTGTTTTTTCCACACTAATACAAGTGCAAAAGTGGTTTCCTGCACCAAAACAAGTGCGAAATGTGGTTTTTCAACACTAACACAAGTGCGAAAAGTGGTTTTTCACCACTAACACAAGTGCGAAAACTGGTTTTTCCACACTAATACAAGTGCAAAAGTTGTTTCCTGCACCAACACAAGTGCGAAAAGTGGTTTTTCAACACTAACACAAGTGCGAAAAGTGGTTTTTCATCACTATCAGAAGTGCAAAAAGTGTTTTTTCCACACTAATACAAGTGCAAAAGTGGTTTCCTGCACTAACACAAGTGCGAAAAGTGGTTTTTCAACACTAACGCAAGTGCGAAAAGTGGTTTTCAAGCACTAACAGAAGTGCGAAAAGTGGTTTTTCCACACTAATACAAGTGCAAAAGTGGTTTCCTGCACCAACACAAGTGCGAAAAGTGGTTTTTCAACACTAACACAAGTGCGAAAAGTGGTTTTTCAACACTAACACAAGTGCGAAAAGTGGTTTTTCCACACTAATACAAGTGCAAAAGTGGTATCCTGCACCAACACAAGTGCTAAAAGTGGTTTTTCAACACTAACACAAGTGCGAAAAGTGGTTTTTCAACACTATCACAAGTGCAAAAAAGTGTTTTTTCCACACTAATACAAGTGCAAAAGTGGTTTCCTGCACCAACACAAGTGTGAAAAGTGGTTTTCAACACTAACACAAGTGCGAAAAGTGGTTTTTCAACACTATCACAAGTGCAAAAAGTGTTTTTTCCACACTAATACAAGTGCGAAAAGTGGTTTCCTGCACCAACACAAGTGTGAAAAGTGGTTTTTCAACACTAACACAAGTGCGAAAAGTGGTTTTTCCACACTAATACAAGTGCAAAGTGGTTTCCTGCACCAACACAAGTGCGAAAAGTGGTTTTTCAACACTAACACAAGTGCAAAAAGTGTTTTTTCCACACTAATACAAGTGCAAAAGTGGTTTCCTGCACCAACACATGTGCGAAAAGTGGTTTTTCAACACTAACACAAGTGCGAAAAGTGGTTTTTCAACACTAACACAAGTGCGAAAAGTGTTTTTTTCCACACTAATACAAGTGCAAAAGTGGTTTCCTGCACCAACACAAGTGCGAAAAGTGGTTTTTCAACACTAACACAAGTGCGAAAAGTGGTTTTTCAACACTATCACAAGT
The DNA here is from genome assembly GCF_964187855.1 of Myxine glutinosa. NCBI lineage: Eukaryota > Metazoa > Chordata > Myxini > Myxiniformes > Myxinidae > Myxine > Myxine glutinosa. The sequence goes on along the minus strand of NW_027617308.1, from coordinate 1,933 downwards.
GCAAAAAGTGTTTTTTCCACACTAATACAAGTGCAAAAGTGGTTTCCAGCACCAACACAAGTGCGAAATGTGGTTTTTCAACACTAACACAAGTGCGAAAAGTGGTTTTGCAACACTAACACAAGTGCGAAAAGTGGTTTTTCAACACTAACACAAGTGCAAAAAGTGGTTTTTCCACACGAATACAAGTGCAAAAGTTGTTTCCTGCACCAACACAAGTGCGAAAAGTGGTTTTTCAACACTAACACAAGTGCGAAAAGTGGTTTTTCAACACTATCACAAGTGCAAAAAGTGTTTTTTCCACACTAATACAAGTGCAAAAGTGGTTTCCTGCACCAACACAAGTGCGAAAAGTGGTTTTTCACACTAACACAAGTGCGAAAAGTGGTTTTTCAACACTAACACAAGTGTGAAAAGTGGTTTTTCCACACTAATACAAGTGCAAAAGTGGTTTCTGCACCAACACAAGTGCGAAAAGTAGTTTTTCAACACTAACACAAGTGCAAAAAGTGGTTTTTCAACACTATCACAAGTGCAAAAATTGTTTTTCCACACTAATACAAGTGCAAAAGTGGTTTCCTGCACCAACACAAGTGCGAAAAGTGGTTTTTCAACACTAACACAAGTGCAAAAAGTGTTTTTTCCACACTAATACAAATGCAAAAGTGGTTTCCTGCACCAACACAAGTGCGAAAAAGTGGTTTTTCAACACTAACACAAGTGCGAAAAGTGGTTTTTAAACACTAACACAAGTGCGAAAAGTGGTTTTTCAACACTATCACAAGTGCGAAAAGTGGTTTTCCACATTAATACAAGTGCAAAAGTGGATTCTGCACCAACACAAGTGCGAAAAGTGGTTTTTCAACACTAACACAAGTGCGAAAAGTGGTTTTTCAACACTAACACAAGTGCGAAAAGTGTTTTTTCCACACTAATACAAGTGCAAAAGTGGTTTCCTGCACCAACACAAGTGCGAAAAGTGGTTTTTCAACGCTAACACAAGTGCGAAAAGTGGTTTTTCAACACTAACACAAGTGCGAAAAGTGGTTTTTTCAACACTAACACAAGTGCGAAAAGTGGTTTTTCCACACTAATACAGTGCAAAAGTGGTTTCCTGCACCAACACAAGTGCGAAAAGTGGTTTTTCAACATTAACACAAGTGCGAAAAGTGGTTTTTGAACACTATCACAAGTGCAAAAAGTGTTTTTTCCACACTAATCCAAGTGCAAAAGTGGTTTCCTGCACCAACACAAGTGCGAAAAGTTGTTTTCAACACTAACACAAGTGCGAAAAGTGGTTTTTCAACACTAACACAAGTGCGAAAAGTGGTTTTCAACACTATCACAAGTGCAAAAAGTGTTTTTTCCACACTAATACAAGTGGCAAAAGTGGTTTCCTGCTACCAAAACAAGTGCGAAATGTGGTTTTTCAACACTAACACAAGTGCGAAAAGTGGTTTTTCACCACTAACACAAGTGCGAAACTGGTTTTTCCACACTAATACAAGTGCAAAAGTTGTTTCCTGCACCAACACAAGTGCGAAAAGTGGTTTTTCAACACTAACACAAGTGCGAAAAGTGGTTTTTCATCACTATCAGAAGTGCAAAAAGTGTTTTTTCCACACTAATACAAGTGCAAAAGTGGTTTCCTGCACTAACACAAGTGCGAAAAGTGGTTTTTCAACACTAACGCAAGTGCGAAAAGTGGTTTTTCAACACTAACAGAAGTGCGAAAAGTGGTTTTTCCACACTAATACAAGTGCAAAAGTGGTTTCCTGCACCAACACAAGTGCGAAAAGTGGTTTTTCAACACTAACACAAGTGCGAAAAGTGGTTTTTCAACACTAACACAAGTGCGAAAAGTGGTTTTTCCACACTAATACAAGTGCAAAAGTGGTATCCTGCACCAACACAAGTGCGAAAAGTGGTTTTT